>NC_045785.1:122719073-122889073 GCF_009873245.2 Balaenoptera musculus | reverse complement strand
AGTCAGTTGCTCCATTGATATCCCCTGTGTGGACTTCATGTGCTCTCTTGTTGTGGTTGGGCTGTGATTGCTGTGGGTGGGCTGGTGGGCAGGGCTGGCCCCCTGGAGTGGGAGCCCCTTTGGAGGGACACGTGTGCTGGTCGAGGCAGCCCACCAGGTGGGGCAGGACGGGAGCTACTTTGGTGGGTGTGAATTTTCCTAAAGCTCTAGGATAACCAAAAGGAAGTTTAAACCTGGTTACCATATGAGACTTGGCTTTTGGAGCCAAGGTCCAGGCTCAACCTCCTCTATGTGACAGAGGCCCGTTTGCCTCCATTCTGGAATGCCCTCAACATGTCTCTATTTCTTTTCATAAAGTGATCCTGTAAAATCGATTTCTGATGTGAGCTTAGCAAACATCTTGGAACTTGACACCTTTAATTCAGTCAGGTCAACATTCAGGTTCACCAGGAATGTTTGGGGTTCCCAACTCACAGGCCTCTACCCTGGCTGGTGCTCTTGGTGCCCTGCACTGTGAATCACTTATTAACATTTAGGGGGAAAACTATTAACATTATTATCTGATCAGAAGCTGGCTCTGCTGGGCATTCGAACACACTCAGACAGTGTCCTCTTTCCACTGACACATAGCAGAAAAGGCTGAGGCACTCGTTATTGGCATACAACAAAAACCTGCCATCCCAGCCTCCCAGCAATACAATAGGTACTGTGGGGTGTGAGGTTACTCAGCAGTCCATCATAGTGAGTAAAAAAGTGACCTCCAGTTACTGTTCATTTGGTATTAGACAGGCATTCCTCAGGTTAAAGTCACTGCCATGGAAGCAGACAATTCATGAATCTGGTTTACACAGGCTATAACCCTCTTCACACACAAATTTAGTCATAGGTTCCCAACAGAGCATAATGATGAAGTAGCAAAAGGTACACTTCTGGCATTTTTAAAAATCTACTCTCCTTTTCTTTTCTTTATCTCTCTCTCTCCTTCCCTTCCTTCCTTTTTTCCTTTCTTCCTTCCTTCCTTTCTCTCTCTTTTTCTTTCTTTCTTTCCTTCCTTCCTTCCTTCCTTCCCTCCCTCCCTCCCTCTCTCCCTTTCTTTCTTCCTTCCTTTCTTTCTTTCTTTCTTTCTTTCTTTCTTCTTTCTTTCATTTTTAAGTCCTAAACCTTCAGAACCCTACTGGGAAACAGTAAGAGTAAAGCCAACTGGAACAGGATCTACCATACAGATACAATCCTGCAAAATCCATTTCAAACAACGCAGCAAAGTGGCAGTAGTCCTACTTCTATATGGAAGACGACTGGGTGGGACGTGCCTCATCTTCTTGAACTTGGGTCAACCATTCAGATATTATTTTCTAGATTTGGACTCTTCAATACGCTTGGTAACTGGGGGAGGCAATAAACCCAGGCATCAGACATTTGTGGAAAAAGAAAGGAAAGAAAGAAAGAAAGAAAGAAAGAAAGAAAGAAAGAAAGAAAGAAAGAAAGAAAGAAGGGAGAAAGGGGGGGGGAAGGAAAGAAGGAAGGAAGGAAAGAGATAATTCTGTCTAAATCTCTTAACCTAGCTGATATGCACCTGATGGGAGGCCAGTGTATTCTGTAGAGGGTCTCTTATAATGTGGACATGGGGCCTGCCTGAGCTCCACCACCACAGTGCACAGGAATTGTGGGGTTGCATGGAGTCGTAATATAATATATAACACAGATGGTTGAAGGGATGGCATCAGCCATACTGGTTTGAGGGCATCAATGAGTTTTCACACTTTCTCAGCTTGTCTCAATGAAATCCTTGAGAATAGGTGGGATGAAGCACCTATAATAGCGTGAACAATAATACATGGTAGCTAGTGATGAGCTCTAGAGTGGGACTGCCTGGGCTCAAATCCAGCTTTACCAGTTATGAGCTGTGTAACTGTGGGCAAGTTTCTTAGCCCTCTATGACTTAGTTTACCTCCCTGTAAAATGAGAGTGATAATAATAGTACCTACTTCATAGGGTTTTGATGAGGATTAAACAGAGTACTACAGTAATAATATGGTACTATATAAATACAAGTTTCCCCCACTATCTGAACGTAGAGCATTCCTATGAAACCTTTTGTAAGCTGAAATGTTGTAAAGGGGAAAAGCAATTACCTTAGGACACATCTTGCTAACAGATGCACAAAACAAATCAAGATAAATCACAGATGCTCACAGAAACAGTTCAAAGCTTAGAGGCTTGATGCTGAGATGTTGAGTGTAGTTCCCAGGGAAGGAGTTTGGTGGTGCTACTCTCCCGGATTAGGGAGTGTGCTGCCTCTATAAGGGCTCCTGTTGAACTTGATTGTTGCTTTTTGGGTAAAGGCGAAATTCCTCTTCCAATTTCTTTCAGTTAGTGAAAACAGGTACTAATGCAGGTCTTCTGTAAAAGCCAAGAAGTGTAAAGCAAACTTTCGAAAAGGAAGGGATACCTGTATAAGGTACTGTGATAATAATGGGGTTGTTGTGAGGATGAAATAAAGCATTACAAAAACATTTCACACACTGTTTAGCAGATATTCAATGCTCAGTAGAGTTAACTTTGATTTTTATGGTTATTATGGCAAAGGGGAGAACACACGGATTTGGTGTCAGTCAGACCTGGGTTTCAGTCCTTAACTCTGCCACTTACTGTGTAACCTAGGGCAACCTAACTTTCCTGAGCTTCGGTTTCCTCAGCCATGGCCTGGGGATAGCAGGAGCTCAAACCTCACTGGGTTACGGTGTGGACTAAAGGAGGTAATGTAGCAGCTCCAGCTGGCTCCCAGTAGGCAGTTAATCAAGGGCAGCTATCATTATTGACTAGGACCTGATGAGGAAGCCATCTCACAGTGGACTCTCTGCTCTCTCTTCTTCTGGGCTCAAGCTCTCAGGGTTGGGTAACCTCTGTGGGGTCCCTGTATGCCCCTGCCTTCACCACTGCTGTAAGGCCCGTTTTGTCCTCAGCTCTCAGATTGTTCCCAAATGCGGAAATTCAACGATTTCTTCCTGTAGGTGACAACCTGGTCTGGAATCTGGCAATGATTTTGAGCCCATCGCTGCCAGGAACCTTACGGTGGCCTAATGCCTCCAACATCCTTGGAGGGCCTGAGAACTCCCACCTTTGGACGGCCAGGATGTGTGAGTCCGAATGCCAGGACTTCCCAGGGCCTCCTTCTAATCTGCAGGAGGAATGCGCACAGGTTAGGTGACCACCTGAGCCCCGCCAATGGCCCACCGTAGCATCCCGAGCTGAGATTCCGGGCTGGGTTGCCTGAGACCCACGGTCCTCGCTGTCAACCGCAGCATCCTGGAGGAAGGATGAGGGCGCATCACCCCCTGGTGGCGGTGGAGCAGACATCAGCCGGGCCAGGTGGTGTAGGGCTCCCGGGGCTGTCTCCGTCTCGGGAAGGGGGTTAGCGCTGCTGCGGGGACCGCTCGGTCGCGGTGGGGACCAGCTCTGTGGTGCTGTGACGACACTGCACTGCCTCGCATAAAGGTTCCTCCTCCCAAACACACCTAACCGCCTCACCCACCCCTGTTTCCTGCCGCAGGCGGGATCTGAAATCTAAGGGGCGTGCGCCGGCCGCCCGGACCCCGGGCTCTCTCCAGGCGCGCTCGGGAGTTGGGCGACAGCACGGAAGGTCCTTCCCGCTGTACAAGGGCCGCCTGCGCAGGTGGGTTCTTGAAATTGTGCGAGCCCAGGACGCATCTGGTCACCGCGCGAGAGATTCAACATGGGCGGAGACTGCCAGGACCGAAACCAGCAGGTGTGCTTGCCCGCGCGAAAGGCGGCACATCGCTCTCTGCTCCCGAAACCCGCTCGATGTCGCTTTCTGTCCATGGGCCCGCGCGCCACCACTGTTAGGCCTTCTCGGAGAGAGGCAGGACCGCGACCGGCCCCGGGATGGGGGATCCACGTTTGGGACGCAGGAATTATTTGGGGCTGCTCTAGAGCGGCCTTGGCGGGGTACACTTTGGTGGGGCTCCACGTCGACTTCCCAGGCGGAGGGTAGCTCAGGCTGCCCGCAGGAGACCGGCACCCAACTGGATTTGCAAATCCAACAATCGAAACTGCCTCTTTACCAAGAAATGGTGGAAAAGCTGGGACGCAATATTAGGAATCCGGCCTTTCCTTCATCACGTAACCTTCCTGAGTTTTCTTTGGAATAAAGTCGCTGCAAATTAGGCTAGATGTGGGGGCCATTCTTTAAGGCGTCAGGAAAATAGTAACAATGTATCTTGTGTCTACAGATACGCAAAGAAGGGTGGCGGTGTTAATCATGGGGGTACCCATCCACCTACAGGATACCCCCCCCCCATTCCAGCAAGATAAGCACGGGTCAACGCTGAGCCGCTTTGGAAAAGTATACAGAAAAACACATCACTTAACAAAAATAGCTCAAGAAAAAATAGCCATGGAATAATCCCCAATAACCATGGATTTAATTTGAAATTTTAAAAAAACTGTCCTCTTCTCCACCAAAACAGGCTCAGATAGTTTTAGGAGGAATTTTCTCAAACTTTCAAAGAACAGAGAAGCCTCGCTCTCCTTTTTAAACATTGTTTCAGAGAATAGAAAAAGTGGGAAAACTCCCAACTCATGTCATGATGCAATGCTTATACCCAAAGACAGTACTCAAAAGGTTTAGATTACTGTTGTTTATGACCAGAGATGCAAAAATCCTACACAAAATATTATCAAATAGCAGTATATTAAAAATGCATCACAATCAAGGAGGATTTATCTCAGGAATTCAAGAGTGGTTTAACATCAGATAAAAATCTATCAGTGTAATTTACCACACCATAAAAGTAAAGGAGAAAAACCACACAATCCCCTGAATAGATGAAGAAATGCATTTATACATTCAGTGATAACTCACGGTAAAACTTTCAGCAAACTAGGAATAAAGGGTATCTTTCCAAGTGTACAGCAAATATCATACTTACTGGTGAAATGTGAGGAGTGCCATGAAAGCCAGGTGCAAGGCCAAGATGGTCACTATTAGCACCACTACTCTGCACTGTAACAGAGGATCTGGCCTTGAGCTGTTCCATATGGTTGCCACTAGCCACGGGTGGTTTTTCAAATTTAAATTTAACTAAAAATTCAGTTCCTGCGTCTCTCTAGCCATATTTCAACTGCTAAATAGCCATATGTGGCTACTGTATTGGACAACTCAGCTATAGAATGTTTCCATCATTATAGAAAGTTCTATTAGCTAGTGCTAGTCTAGCCAATATAATAAAACCAGGAAAATGAAATAAGAGGCCTAAGGATGGGAAAGAAAAAAATGTTTCCCCTATCTGCAGATAATACGATTGTCTACACAGGACATCTAAGAAAACTATTAGAATCTGCAGATAAACTATTAGTATTAATGAGTTTAGCAATGTTGCTATACACAGGATCAACATAATAATAGCACATATTGACATTTACTATATGTCTGGCACTGTGCCAAGAGCGTTCATATATTCTTACATGTTAAAGTTAATTCTTTTTTTAAAATACATCTTTATTGTAGTATAATTGCTTCACAATACTGTGTTAGTTTCTGTTGCACAACAAAGCAAATCAGCCATATGCATACACATGTCCCCATATCCCCTCCATCTTGAGCCTCCCTCCCATCCTCCCTATCCCACCCCTCTAGGTCACCGTAAAGCACCAAGCCGATCTCCCTGTGCTATGCTGCTGCTTCCCACCAGCCAACTATTTTACATTTGGTAGTGTACATACATTGATGCTACTCTCACGTCGCCCCAGCTTTGCCCTCCCACCCCATGTCATCAAGTCCATTCTCCATGTCTACCTCTTTATTCCTGCCCTGCAACTAGGTTCATCAGTACCTTTTTTTTTTTTTTAGATTCCATATATATGCGTTAGCATACAGTATTTGTTTTTCTCTTTCTGACTTACTTCACTCTGTATGACAGACTCTAGGTCCATTCACCTCACTACAAATAACTCAATTTTGTTACTTTTTATGGCTGAGTAATATTCCATCGTATATATGTGCCACATCTTCTTTATCCATTCATCTGTCAATGGACATTTAGGTTGCTTCCATGTCCTGGCTATTGTAAATAGAGCTGCAATGAACATTGTGGCACATGACTCTTTTTGAATTATGGCTTTCTCAGGGTATATGCCCAGTAGTGGGATTGCTGTGTCATATGGTAATTCTATTTTTAGTTTTTCTAAGAAAACTCCATACTGTTTTCCAGAGTGTTTGTATCAATTTACATTCCCACCAACAGTGTAGGAGGGGTCCCTTTTCACCACACCCTTTCCAGCATTTATTGTTTCTAGCTTTTTTGATAATGGTCATTCTGACCAGCATGAGGTGATACCTCACTGTAGTTTTGATTTGCAATTCTCTAATAATTAGTGATATTGAGGATCTTTTCATGTGCCTCTTGGCCATCTGTATGTCTTCCTTGGTGAAATGTCTATTTAGGTCTTCTGCCCATTTTTTAACTGGATTGTTTGTTTTTTTGATATTGAGCTCCATGTGCTGTTTGTATAGTTTGGAGATTAATCCTTTGTCTGTTGTTTCATTTACAAATATTTTCTCCCATTCTGAGGGTTGTCTTTTTGTCTTGTTTATGGTTTCTTTGCTGTGCAAAAGCTTTTAAGTTTAATTAAATCCCAGTTGTTTATTTTTGTATTTATTTCTGTTACTCTAGGAGGTGGGTCAAAAAAGATCTTGCTGTGGTTTATGTCAAAGAGTGTTTTTCCTATGTTTTCTTCTAAAAGTTTTATAGTGTCTGGTCTTACATTTAAGTCTTTAATCCACCTGGAGTTTATTTTTGTATATGGTGTTAGGGTGTGTTCTAATTTCATTCTTTTATATGTAGCTGTCCAGTTTTCGCAGCACCACTTATTGAAAAGGCTGTCTTTTCTCCATTGTATGTTCTTGCCTCCTTTGTCGTAAATCAGGTGCCCATATGTGTGTGGGTTTATTTCTGGGCATTCTATCCTGTACCATTGATCTATATTTGTTTTTGTGCCAGTACCATACTGTCTTGATTACTGTAGCTTTGTGGTATAGTTTGAAGTTGGGGAGCCTGATTCCTCCAACTCCGTTTTTCTTTCTCAAGATTGGTTTGGCTATTTGGGGTCTTTTGTGTTTCCATATGAATTGTAAGATTTTTTGTTCTAATTCTGTGAAAAAATGCCACTGGTAGTTTGATAGGGATTGCATTGAATCTGTAGATTGCTTTGGGCAGTATAGTCATTTTCACAATATTGATTCTTCCAATCCAAGAACATAGTATATTTCTCCATCTGTTTATGTCATCTTTGATTTCTTTCATCAGTATTTTATAGTTTTCTCAGTACAAGTCTTTCGCCTCCTTAGGCAGGTTTATTCCTAGATATTTTATTCTTTTTGTTGCAATGGTAAATGGGAGTGTTTCCTTAATTTCTCTTTCTGATTTTTCGTTGTTGGTGTATAGGAATGCCAGAGATTTCTGTGCATTAATTTTGTATCCTGCAACCACACCAGATTCACTGATTAGTTCTAGTAGTTTTCGGGTGGCATCTTTAGGATTTTCTATGTGTAGTATCATGTCATCAGCAAATAGTGACAGTTTTACTTCTTCTTTTCCAATTTGGATTCCTTTTATTTCTTTTTCTTCTCTGATTGCCATGGCTAGGACTTCCAAAACTATGTTGAATAAGAGTGGCAAGAGTGGACATCCTTGTCTTGTTCCTGATCCTAGTGGAAATGCTTTCAGTTTTTCACCATTGAGTATGATGCTTGCTATGGGTTTGTCATATATGGCCTTTATTTTGTTGAGGTAGGTTCCCCCTATGCCCACTTTCTGGAGAGTTTTTATCATAAATGGGTGTTGAATTTTGTCAAAATCTTTTTCTGCATCTATTGAGATGATCATATGGTTTTTATTCTTCAGTTTGTTAATATGGTGTATCACATTGATTGATTTGCATATATTGAAGAATCCTTGCATCCCTGGGATAAATCCCACTTGGTCATAGTGTATGATCCTTTTAATGTGTTGTTGGATCCTGTCTGCTAGTATTTTGTTCAGGATTTTTGCATCTATGTTCATCAGTGATATTGGTCTGTAATTTTCTTTTTTTGTGATAGCTTGTTCTGGTTTTAGTATCAGGGTGATGGTGGCTTCGTAGAATGAATTTGGGAGTGTTTCTCCCTGTGCAATTTTTTGAAAGAGTTTGAGAAGGATCGGTGTTAGTGTTTCTCTAAATGTTTGATAGAATTCGCCTGTGAAGCATCTGGTCCTGGACTTCTGTTTGTTGGAAGATTTTTAATTACGGTTTCAATTTCATTTCTTGTGATAGGTCTGTTTATATTTTCTAATTCTTCCTGGTTCAGTCTTGGAAAATTTTACCTTTCCAAGAATTTGTTTCTTCGTGGTTGTCCATTTCATTGGCATATAGTTGTTTGTAGTAGTCTCTTATAATCCTTTATATTTCTGCAGTGTCAGTTGTGATTTCTCCTTTTTCATTTCTAATTTTATTGATTTGCATCCTCTCCCTTTTTTTCTTGATGAGTCCGGCTAAGGGTTTATCAGTTTTGTTTATCTTCTCAAAGAACCAGCTTTTAGTTTTATTGATCTTTGTTATTGTTTGTTTCTATTTCATTTATTTCTGCTCTGATCTTTACGATTTCTTTCCTTCCACTGACTTTGGGTTTTCTTTGTTCTTCTTTCTCTAGTTGTTTTCAGTGTAGGGTTAGATTGTTTATTTGAGATTTTTCTTGTTTCTTGAGGTGAGATTAAATTGCTATAAACTTCCATCTTAGAACTGCTTTTGCTGTATCCCATAGGTTTTGGGTCATCGTGTTTTCGTTGTCATTTGTTTCTAGGTATTTTTTGATTTCCTCTTTGGTTTCTTCAGTGATCTCTTGGTTATTTAGCAGCGCACTGTTTAGTCTCCATGTATTTGTGTTTTTTACAGTTTTTTTCCTGTAATTGATTTCCAATCTCATAGTGTTGTAGTCAGAAAAGATGCTTGATACGATTTCAATTTTCTTAAATTTTCTGAGGCTTGATTTGTGACCCAAGATGTGATCTGTCCTGGAGAATGTTCCATGTACACTTGAGAAGAAAGTGTATTCTGCCACTTTTGGGTGGAATGTCCTATAAATATCAGTTAGATCTATCTGGTCTATCGTGTCATTTAAAGCTGTGTTTCCTTATTTATTTTCATTTTGGATGATCTGTCCATTGGTGTAAGTGGGGTGTTAGAGTCCCCCACTATGATTGTGTTACTGTCGATTTCCTCTTTTATAGCTGTTAGCGTTTGCCTTATGTATTGAGGTGCTTCTATTTTGGGTGCATAAACATTATAATTGTTATATCTTCTTGGATTGATCCTTTGATCATTATGTAGTGTCCCTCCTTAACTCTTGTAACAGTCTTTATTTTAAAGTCTGTTTTATCTGATACAAGTATTGCTACTCCAGCTTTATTTTGATTTCCATTTGCATGGAATATCTTTTTCCATCTCTTCACTTTCAGTCTGTATGTGACCCTAGGTCTGAAGTGGGTCTCTTGTAGACAGCATATATATGGGTCTTGTTTTTGTATCCATTCAGCCAGTCTGTGTCTTTTGGTTGGGGCATTTAATCCATTTACTTTCAAGGTTATTATCAATATGGATGTTCCTATTACCATTTTCTTAATTGTTTTGGGTTTGTTTTTGTGGGTCTTTTTCTTCTCTTGTGTTTCCCCACTTAGAGAATTTTCTTTAGCATTTGTTGTAAAGCTGGTTTGGTGGTGCTGAATTCTCTTAGCTTTTGTTTGTCTGAAAAGCTTTTGACTTCTCCATCGAATCTGAATGAAATCCTTGCTGGGTAATCTTGGTTGCAGGTTTTTCTCTTTCATCACTTTAAGTATATCCTGCCACTCCCTTCTGGCCTGCAGAGTTTCCACTGAAAAATCAGCTGATAACCTTATGGGGATTCCTTTGTATGTTATTTTTTGTTTTTCCCTTTCTGCTTTTAATATTTTTCTTTGAATTTAATTTTTGTTAGTTTGATTAATATGTGTCTTGGTGTGTTTTTCCTAGGGTTTATCCTGTATGGGACTCTGTGCTTCCTGGACTTGGGTGACTATTTCCTTTCCCATGTTAGGGAAGTTTCCCACTATAATCTCTTCAAATATTTTCTCAGACCCTTTCTTTTTCTCTTCTTCTTCTGGGACCCCTATAATTCGAATGTTGGTGCATTTAGTGTTGTCCCAGAGATCTCTGAGATTGTTTTCAATTCTTTTCATTCTTTCTTCTTAATTCTGCTCCTTGGCAGTTATTTCCACCATTTTGTCTTCCAGGTCACTTATTCATTCTTCTGCCTCTCTTATTCTGTTATTGATTCATTCTAGTGTATTTTTCATTTCCATTATTGTGTTGTTCATCTCTGTTTGTTTGTTCTTTAGTTCTTCTAGATCTTTGTTAAACATTTCTTGTATTTTCTCAATCCGTGCTTCCATTCTACTTCCGAGCTTCTGGATCATCTTTACTATCATTACTCTGAATTCTTTTTCAGGTAGATTCCCTATTTCCTCTTCCTTTATTTGGTCTTATAGGTTTTTACCTTGCTCCTTCATCTGCGACATATTTTTTTGCTGTCTCATTTTTTTTTAATTTTTTTATTAGTGGGATTGTGTTCCTGTTTTACTGGTTGTTTGGCCTGAGGCTTCCAACACTGGGGTTTGTAGGCTATTGGGTAGAGCTGGGTCTTGGTGCTGAGATGAGGAACTCTGTGAGACCTCACTCCAATGAATATTCCCTGGGGTCTGAGGCTCTCTGTTAGTCCAGTGGTTCGGACTCAGAGTTTCCACTTCAGGAGCTTCTGCCTGACCCCAGGGTTGTGAATCAAGATTCTGCAAGCTGCCTGGGGCAGCAAAAAAAAAAAAAAAAGAACAATAACAAAGTAAATAATAAAATTAGACTAGGAAACTAACATATGTTAGAAAGAATGTAAAAATAAAAATATAGATGAATCAACAACTGGAAGGTACATCAGTACCACAATATTAAAAAATAAGAGGAGGGAAAAGAATAAAAACCAAAAAGGGCGGGGGGGGAGGGGAAGGCCTTGGCTGTGGAGGGCGGGGCCTAAGCAAGGGCAAGGTTTGGGTGGTGGGCGGGGCCAATGCTCAGGACCCATAGGGCTGGAAAAGGCCCTGGGGGCTGTGGGGGGTGGGGCTTAGGCTCAAGGAACATAAGGGGCCCAGGCGTGACCCCCACCCCTGGTCTCAGAGGGCAGGGGACCTCACCTGGGAGCCCAGTAGGCTTCCTGGGCTCGAGTGGGTGGGGCAAACGCCCTCCTCTGCTGCTCCTCTGGTCTGGGGGTCTGGGAGGGCCGCTCCCGCCTCCTCTCCTGATCTTCCAGGCCTCCCTCCTATGCCCCCAGGACCAATGTGGGGGGTGGTGGGGGGAGGGGGGGCCTTGGAGGGCAGGGGACTGGCCTGGGAGCTCAGCAGGCTCCCCGTGCCTGAGTGGGTGGGGCAGTCCCCCTCCACTCCTCCTGGAGTGCCCCTCCCGCCTGCCTCTCCTGATCTCCCCAGCCTCAGGGGCACCGATCTTGTCTGGCCTCCACTTCTCCACCCCCCTCGGTCCCCCTACATCCTACCGGTTCACTCTGGGGTTCCTCCCGCCTCCTTGGGGGTCAGAGTTCCCCACCAGTGGCAGGCAGGTGCCCTAGTTGTGGGGAGATGCTAACTCCGCGTCTTCCCATATCACCATCTTGACTCTAAAATTAATTCTTACAATGACCGTTAGGTAAGTACTATTCCTATTCCCACCTTGCACATGTGGAAACTGAGACAGAGTGATTAAGTAACTTGCTCAGAGTCATACACCTAAAATAGGAAAAGTCAGAATTCAAACCTCAGGCAGACTAGCTCTAGAACTTGTACTTTAACACTACGCTATTTTGCCTCCATGGCATTCCAATGCATGAACAAAAGAAATTAGATAACATAATAAAGGAAATAAGTAACAGACATAAAAGATATCTTTACAAGAGTATCAAAAACTTTCGAAGAAATTAGGCATAAAGCTAACAAAAGATATGCAAGACAGAGCTCCTTACTGTGGAGGAAGCCCTGGCTTCCAGCAGGCTTGCGGCTTCTGACAGGGGTAAAGAGTGGGCTCAAGACTCCTGCAAGTAGATAGGATGCTCTGTGTGGTACAACTGCCGCTGCAACTTCCGTCAGCAAATCACCTCCTGGATTTCAAACGATGAGCCCTGGCCTAATCTTCTAAAATTCACTTATCAAGTTCCATCCCTGGGGTCTGACTTTTCAGGGCAACAGCAGAGAGCAGTTCCTCTTTCTGGATCAGCACTGTGGCTTTCCCTCCTTCCAGAGGGTGACGTGTGGGGCCTAGTCTCCATCCAGCATAGTCTCCCTATGTTATTAGCAACTCCAGAGACAGTGCGTCAGTTTGGAATCTCCACCTGCCCCCAGTGCCAAAGATGTCTCCAAAGCTTGACCTCCATCACTATACAAAAATATCTTTTAGCACCTTGGAGAAGCTCTTATCTACAAGAAGCCTGGCCAAAGACTTCAACCAAGTTTTCCAAATTTCAGTTTGGCAGGTTGCTTACAGAGATTTCTTTTTCAACATACATAGTTTAATAATTCATGTTCTGAAAAATTTAAAGAATGATCCCATAAATACCTCTGATATTATGCCCAGGACTAACTTCATCCTTAATAGGACCCTGTTTCATAACAGACTGTCTGCAGCATTCTTACTACTAACATAGGACCAACGGGGTCTTTGCTGTCAGGCTCCCAGAGTAAGAAGAGGCAACAGAATGAAGAGAGCTTCTGAGATTCCCTTCAAGGCATAGAAATATCCTGGGGAGACCTATGGAACTGTGCTCAAGGTTGGCTGCCTCTTTGTGTCCTCGGAAGCTAATTAGTCATCCAGCTTGGCCACGTAGTCTGCCCTCTTAGCTGAAAGGTAAACTCTACTGTATCTCTATTCTCAGTTGATTGTCCTAATTCTAAATCTTCTTTTAATTGCAACAATACTTATACTTTTACTTACACTCCTCTAACCGGGGAAAGAAAAATTGCTAAGATAATTTAAAAAATAGATTTAAAAAACTAGACTAAGCTAATATTTGTAGAGTTTACATTTTTTAATGTACTGTACAGTTGACTGGCTTCTAATTATCTTCTATCTACATTACAGATCATGCCTCTTCTTTCTATTCCTTAAACGTCTGTTCCTCTATTGTAAGACTCACTAACTCCAGGGAAAATGCTTTCACCAAGTTAATTACAACCATGATAGTGCCAAGACACATTGTAAAAACAGTGCTCACTTTTCAGTATTCTTAGGGGTTGCTTAGGTGTCTTTTATCACTAGAATCCCTAGATGCCTTCCATTTCTCAGAGTCCTAAAACTTTAATCTCCAAGAGCTTCTGAGAAAAGGAAAGAGAAACTATAATTAACTCCCTGTAGTACTATTATGGACTGAATATTTGCCTCACCCCTCCCCATCGTGGCTATATTTGGAGATGGGGCCTCTAAGGAAGTAATTAAGGTTAAATGAGGTCATAAGGGTGAAGCCTGGATCCAACAGATTAGTGTCCCTACAAGCAGAGACACCAGAGCGCACGCACACACACACTCTCTCTGCCCCTCCTTTCTTTCCTTCTCAATCCCCCTCTCTCTCCACACACATACTGAGGACAGGCCATGTGAGGACATTAGAGAGATGGTGGCCGTCTACAAGCCAGGTGAGAGTCCTCACCAGAAACCACACTTGCTGGTGGCACCTTAATCATGGACTTCCAGCCTCCAGAACTGTGAGAAAATAAAGTTATGTTGTTTAAACCACTCGGCCTGTGATGTTTTGTTATCGCAGCCTGAGCAAACTAAGTACCTATAAAGCTTCAGAGGATTTTAAGCTGGGGCCCATGGATAGTACTGTGTTTCTATAGAACTGTTTTAAGTGTAATCATATGTAGTTTATGGATTTAGAAATATTATTCTGAGAAGGGCTCACCAGACTGCCAATGAGGCCCATGGCGCAAAATAAAAGATTAAGAACCTCTTTATATCTTATTTGGGCAGACATAAAATAAATATATGTGGCGTCAGTGTGATATGCCTCTCCAAGTGTTTTCAACCATAAATTTTACTAGGACCTAGTACACGCTAGTCTATAACCTGTAACTATATTAATATCTGTAGATCAACATAGATATAGAAGAGGAAGACTATTATATAGAATTTTCCAAAATATTTAATTCTACCAGATATGTTGAGTGCGAGCCACTATGTTCTACAGTGTAACTGTATATATAGGTACCATATGTGTGTACCATACGTACCATAGTATACTATATAATAAGTATTAAAAATTGTTGTGAACATTATGAGGGTAATTTCAACAGGGCAACTAAAATATTATCAATAATATTTTAAAGCTGAACTGTAAGAGTCCTTCCAATAAAGCAGCGCTGCTGATGTCTGAAATGGAAACAACTCACACGTTTGCAGTCAGTGCTTTGAGAATAAAGCTAATGAATCAATGCAAATGAGCAGACTAGGAAAGTCAATCAAATATTTCTGCTGTACTAGGCGCTAGCCAGAATAAAGAATGAGTCAGTGGTTTATATACAGGTCTAAGGAACCTACATATCATATCTGGGAGAAATCATTATCATCATCATCATCGTCATCTCCAGAGCTGAGATATCTCACAACTCCATCAACATCAAATCCTACCACCAAAAAAAAAAACAAACAAACTAGTGCTTTATAAAATAAAGAATTGGGAAGAATTAAGCAAGCAGAGGCCAAGCTTTCATGGATATGCAAGTAAAATAGCTATGAAAATAGCCTTTTTGAGGGGTTTTCCTTTGCATTGTATTTGTACACAATCATAATTTATATAATTATATTTTGAAAGATGTTGCATAAGACTAGGCAATATATGAACAATACTACCAACCTTCAACAGTTCATCCTAACGACATGGAAAAAATATGGATAATATAAATAAAGGGAACGCTTATTTTATATAGTCTGTGCCCAATATCCTATTGAGTTGACTTTACTAGTTACTCTCAGACTAGCCTGCATTTGGGGAAGAGCAAATTGCTATAGAGTAATAATTTTAAAAAGATGTAAAAAACTAGATTAAACTAACATTTGTAGAATTCTTTACATTTTATAAACAACTTTCACACACGTTCTCTGAAGCTATTTAATAGTTGTCTATATGTGGTATACATTTTTATAAGCATGTCTATAACTAAAAGATTTAAAATTAGTTTCTTTAAAGTAAACTACCAAATTACAAATGGTTTTAGTATTGATTTCTATTAAGTATATTGTTTGGTCAGATGTCCGTTTGTGTTTGTTATATTGTCTAACACTACAGTTTAAATGGACATTTACCTGAATCACTATAGTGAAATTAATGCTAATTGGTATACAAAGTGCTGAAGGAGAATGGACTATTTAATTGAGCTAGATGTGTAGAGGTATGCATGTTTTCAAGCATCGATTCCAAGAGATAAGAGTCATGTTTTTCTTAGTGGACCGGTAGCCATAGAGACGGGGTAGCCATACAGTGGGGACAGTTCCTGGAAGATATACCCAAACATCTGTGCCCCTTCCTAGTCCTACTGAATGGGTCCTTTAATACTTGAACCTGATTGCAAAAAATGTAGGTGGCCACCCATAGGTCTCAAAACTAGCAGAGGGAGATATACATAAAAGGACTGAGTCATGTGGTTTGTTATAGAAAGCGAAGTAACTAGAATGCGGAGGGCACACTAAGGGGTGATGGGGACAGGCCTGGGTGTGTGTGAGGTGGACAGGTCAGCTGAGTCCAGGTCATAAGAAAATTTGAATGCCAGGTTAGGGAGTCTGGAATTTGTTCAGTAGTCAGTGGGGAGCCATGGAAAGCATAAGTGGGTAACTACTTTTTAAAAAGTCAAACTTTCTGTAGAGTTTTATGACACAGATAGGAAGACTTTACCTGCCTTGTTCATCTTTGTATCCCCAGGACCCAAAAGATTGCCAGGCGCATAATAGGAATTCACTATATATTTGCTGAAGGAATGGAGAAGCTTGAAGGAGCCTCTGCGGAGAAATTACGCAAGATTTAAAAGCCACTTAGGATTATTTCAAATTTGGGGGAGGCAATTTGACAATATGCACAAAGACTCTTATAAATACTCCTGTCTTTAAGTCAGTAACTCTATTTATGGGACTCTGTTCTAAAGTAATAATCCTAAAAGAGGAAAAGCTTTATGCATAAAATGTATTACAATATTGCTTTTAATAGAAAAAAATGGAAATAATCAGCCTAACAATTGGGAAACAAGTTACTGTGTGCCTTCCTCCTGTGGGGTATTTAATATGCTGTCACCAAAATTATGATTATAAAGACAATGTAATACCAGAGGAAAACATTTCGTTATTATATTAAGTAAATATAACAAAACTCTACCAAGATGCACAATTGAAGATAGAGTATGATTATAAATTATGGGAACGGGGAATCTCTTTCACTTAAAAGAGTTTTTTCCAGGGGTGGTAACATTTTGTTTTCTTTCTTTTCCTCTTATCCTTCTGTGTATTTTCCTGTTTTTCAAAATTACTTCATTCACTCAGTAAATATTTACTGAGAGCCCACTATGTTCCAGGCACTGCTCTAGGAACTTGGGGAAACAGCAGTGAACAAAACACAAATCCTGTCCTCGCGGAACTTAACACATTTTATTTGGAGAAGGCAGAAAATTAACAAGATAAGTCAATTAAGTGGCATGTTAGATGATAAGTGATCGGCAAAAAAAATAAGGCAAAGAAAGAGAATAAAGTCAATACTGCATTTACTTTTTGACCTGTAGGGGGAAGATATTCATCCAGGTAAAAGGACCGAATTCCGAACTCGCGCAGCGGTAAGACTGAGAGCCCGGGATACGCCAGCCCTGCAGGTGACGCTGCAGCCCGGGCCGGGCGGGGCGGGTTTAGGTGGGGCGCGGGAGCGCGAGGTGAAGCGGGTCACGTGATGTGAGGGGGCGGGAGCAGGAGGACCACGAAAACACCGAGTTTGGCTCAGCACTTTCTCTCCAGAAAGGCGGGCGGAGCCGAAAACCAAACAAACGTCTTCTTAGAGCTTGGGGGCGGGGCAGGCGGGAGCAGACGGGAGCAGACGGAGCCTCCGGAGCCGAAGCCTTCGCGGAGTTGGTTTTTCGGTTGCTGGTCGTTGTGGCCGAGAGGTCTGAGGTCGGGCTGAGACGTGGGGAGCAATGGCGACCTTTGTGAGCGAGCTGGAGGCGGCCAAGAAGAACTTGAGCGAGGCCCTGGGGGACAACGTGAAACAGTAAGAACTCTACGGACGCAGCCTCCGGGGTTCCGCGCGGGTGCTCCCCCAGCTTTGGGCTGCCGACCCATCATGGAGTTGTTCCCCGCGGCCGCGAGGCCTGTGCAGCCCTCGCGTAGCGGGTGGCGGGGCCTCTGGGTTTCTCGGGCCCGGGAAGGGGCCGGCGGGCAACCCCGACTCACCCGGCTGGAGGGGCCGGGCCTCCCTGGTTCCCTGCGGAACCTGGCGGGCGCCTTCGCCCGAGGCTCTGCCCTGGGTGGGGCGGGAAAAGCTAACTCCACGCCTTCACGCTCAAGGGCCTGTTGGGCGACTGCGGCCCGTGCGAGGGTGCGGAACGCGTGTGGCCTGACTAGCGGCCTGGTCTGAGCCGGCGCCGCGCAGGCGGCCCGCTTCCGGAGGGCTTCCTGGAGGCGGAGGCTTATTGAGCGCGGGTGTTGTGGAGGCACTGTCGGCAAGAGCGTGGACAGCAATTTCGGAAGGCAGACAGACCCTCCGGTGAAATAGTCTCCGAACACTACTGCAGTTATAATGATGATAGCAGTAGCAGACATTTACTGAACACCTTTTTTTTTTTTTTTAATTAATAGCTACTTTATTTATTTATTTATTTATTTATGGCTGTGTTGGGTCTTCGTTTCTGTGGGAGGGCTTTCTCTAGTTGCAGCGAGTGGGGGCCACTCTTCATCGCGGTGCGCGGGCCTCTCACTATCGCGGCCTCTCTTGTTGCGGAGCACAGGCTCCAGACGCGCAGGCTCAGCAGTTGTGGCTCACGGGCCCAGCTCCTCCGCGGCATGTGGGATCTTCCCAGACCAGGGCTCGAACCCGTGTCCCCTGCATTAGCAGGCAGATTCTCAACCACTGCGCCACCAGGGAAGCCCTGAACACCTTTTAAGCGCTCTAAATGTACTATCTCATCTAATCCTCACAACAGAGATGTGAGGTAGGTGCAGTTATTCCCGTTTGATAGATGAG
This sequence comes from Balaenoptera musculus, assembly GCF_009873245.2. Classification (NCBI taxonomy): domain Eukaryota; kingdom Metazoa; phylum Chordata; class Mammalia; order Artiodactyla; family Balaenopteridae; genus Balaenoptera; species Balaenoptera musculus. The sequence goes on along the minus strand of NC_045785.1, from coordinate 122,870,745 downwards.
AAAAGTGAGATTTTGAGAGGTTAAGTAACTCTTCAAAGTCATGGCAGGATTGGGACCCTCGCATCTGATTTCTGGCTGTGATACCTTACAGAGGGTTGCAAAGGACCCCAGAGACTCTCAGACAGGCTTTCACCCAGGTTATAGCAGGGGACCGAGTACACAGTCGGGTCAGATGCTGAAATGGCCGAGTGTAAAATCAATAACTCAATACAAGGCTGAAGTCATAGAAGGAACCCTCCAAGGTACAAGGTCGAGTTTGGAAATTTTCAAAACATTGTTATTACAATTTTATTTTTGTAAAATATAAGAAGCAAATTTTAAACGTTTAAAAGTATAAGTCTTGTGTTGCTACTGGATGGTTTCTGTGACATTCTACATGTTTGCATTACTCAACAGATACTCACTTTGAAATGATGTTTCTGGAGGAGCAAGGTGTTTGGGGGATCTTTCTTTTTCTCCAACACTTTCTCCTTCTCATCTTTCTACTTTTCATTATGGCTGGAGATTGAAGTTACTTAACTTGGATGTCATACGTGATTTTTGGAGTTTTTCCTTCTTGTGAAATTTTGGGGTGGCAGAGTCTACTTTTCGTCCTAACAAGATAAATACACAGAATTCCCATGTAAGACTTCTTGGAACACTCATGGTCTAAATGGAATAACTAAGAACAAAATATAATTTTTAAAAATTATTTTAATATTAGGAACGTTAATAAATCAAACTACAAACACTAGAATTAAAATTTAATCATCTAATCTGTTATTTTGGCATAATTATTTAATTTTTTGTAAACATTCATTCCCAAAGATAAAATGTTCTACCTAAAGTTATATTTTAATATTCATGTTGACTTTGTCTCTTTCCTTGCTTACTTAAAAATTCTTAATTATTTTAATGAGTAAAATTGACTGCTTTTACCTTCATTAATTTCTATAGCTTATTTTTGTAATACTGACAGCTAAAATTTACACTTTTTAAGCACAAAAGACTTTTCACTCGGTTACATCTAAGATGCTTACAAATATTTGAAAGTGAATGTTTCCATGTTAAAATAAACCTGGCTTGTGTGTATTGATTAGATGCGATGGTGAACTCTGTGATCCCACACTCCTCACACAAGCTTGGGGTCGCCAGAAATGTTGAAGTTAGCATTTCCTGTTTGGTCTTTAAAGGTCAACACTGGCTATCAAACGTTGGTCAAATAGAGCTGCCAAAGCTAAATTTGGTGCATCTTTAGCTGAGTCTCCACTAACAATGCAATCAAAATATGCTTTTGTGCCAGGAACAGTTAATGGTACAGTGTTGTTCTCTATTAGTTTTTTCCATTCTCTCATTGTCTTTTCCCCCTTCTGCTCCTTGAAAAGCGCTTCTTGGTTGAACAGTCTGTGATATTGCTATACAGTAATTTCTCACATTTCCTCCATGAGTAGTTTGCTTTGGTTTGTACAACGTGACCATTTAAATGTGGTCCTTGTTCGTAGGTAAAATATATAATAAGGTGTTTAAGGAACTCAGATATGAGTTGCTTTCTATTTATGCAGTGGTCCTAATGTTCTTTATGTCAGGTTGTGTGCCCACGTCAGCTTGTAGAAAGAAATGAGCTTTGCTGGCTAACTCACTTTGTATAGTACCCAGTAGAGTTCTGGGTTCAAATGGGTGCCTAGTTTTTTGGATGATTTAGCCATATGTTATTTAATTTTCTCCAGGTATCTCAAGTGCTTCCTAGTCTGACCCATTTATACTCATCACCCATCATTCTCACCTACATAGAGGTTGACTAACTTTGTTTTTGGTATTTTTGAGGAAAACAGTCATTTGTCCATGGCTATACAGCAAGTTAATACAGGGACCAGGATTGGGGAGCGAGTCTTCAACTTGATAGCCAGTGCTGCCTATCTGGGCTAGAAAGTTTGCCACTGGAAAAGATAGACAGCATCATGTTGGCAGAGACTTGCCTTAGTTCTGGAACAAGTTCAGACACTCCAAATATAAATATATTTGCCTCTTTCTTATAAAATAGGAACACAGGGCTTTTAAAATAATGAAGTTTTTCTCATGTTACTATCTTCTTTTGTTGTATAAAATGGGATAGGAAAAGACTTCTGTTTTTCTGTGGAGCTTTATTTCATTTTTTAGTTCTTTAAAAAAAAGCAGGGGGTGGGGCATTTAAGTGTTTGCTGTTGGGAAGTTATTATTGACTATTGGGTGTGACTATCAGGTGAAACATGGTACCAGGCTCTAGAACTAACATGTTTTGCCGTTGAATGAAATGGGTCTTGGGAAGCTTTAAGACGCCACTAAAGCTACGGGGGTTTTCTCCAGTGTGGGGGGAAGGGGGGACGAGGTCAAAGCACAGGAACCCAGGCAATTACATATGTACTTAGCCAGACTTAAGCTAATCTGCATATGGGAGAACAGGAGAAACCCTGCCATGGGTGTAATAGGGCAGTAAGAGCATTAAACCATCTCATTTAGGAACCGCTGCTTTTTTTTTTTTCTTTTTTGTTAGAAACTCAAATGAGCATTAGAAAGTAGCTAATGGTGAATTGAAAGTGATTGTAAAACATACTAAGTAATTTTTAGCCCTGTTTCTTGAAGGAGGAGTAGCTTTCTTCAGCACCGAAACAAGGGGTGTGGATGTGAAAAGTAAAGTATTTTACTCCTGTTTCTAATAATGTTGTTAAGGTATAAAAGATTGGATCCTTTTTTCCTACTAGTTAACTAAAAATTCTTATGATTAGTGGTTGGTTTTCACTCTAAAAACCACTAAGTTTCTCATATGCTCAGGTATTTTTCTTTGTGGCAAGCTGTTTTAGAATCCCATTCAGCCAGGTTAGATTAAAACTTGAGTTCATTTGAAAGGAAAGAGGTCACCCAGAATTGGTATTAATGTCCACTCCTCAGCCCATAAAACACATACACATTTTAGAATATAAATCTTTTTTAAAATTGAGGTGTAATTGACATTTAACTTTATATTAGTCTCAGGGGTACAACATAACGATTCAGTATTTGTATATATTGCAAAATGGTCACCACAGTAACTCTAGTTCACATCTCTCACCATACATAGTTTAAAAGATTCTTTTCTTGTGATGAGAACTTTTAAGATCTCCTCTCAGCAATTTTCAAATATGCAATATTTGATCATTTTAATAATACTTTAAAATATAAATCTTAAGTGTAGGTTTCTGGTGAGCAGGTCTTTTGGAAGGGCAACAGCGAGAAAGGAAAGGTACAGCAGTGGTTTTTGGCTGGTTGACTCACGAGTCTGCTTCTGTGACTACTGCTCAGTCCCTTTTAGGGAGGACTTTCCTTCTTCTGATGGTATTCTGACTCCTAAGTACCTTAAACAACAGAGATTTATCTTCTCACGGTTCTGGAGTCTAGAAGTCTGACATCCAGGTGTGAGCAGGGTTGTTGTCTTCTGAGGCCTCTCCCCTTGGCTTTTGCCTGCTGTCTCTCTCTCTGTGTCCTAATCTCTTCTTATGAGGACACCAGTCACATTGGGTTAGGGCCCGCCCTGACAACTCCATTTTTACTTAATTACCTCTTTCAAGGCCCTACTTCCAAGTACAGTCACATTCTGAGGCACTGGGGGTTAGGGCTTCAACGAATGAATTTGGGGGGAACACAACTCAGTCCATAACACTAGGGAATGCAAAATTTCCTTCCTTCCCTGGGAGTTGAGGCAGATAAGGTGAACTTGGGGAAGAAGCAAAACCTGAGGTTCTTAATATTGTTTCTGCCTCTGCAGATACTGGGCTAACTTAAAGTTGTGGTTCAAGCAGAAGATCAGCAAAGAAGAGTTTGACCTTGAAGCTCATAGACTTCTCACACAGGATAATGGTAAAATAATTATCTGGGGAGTTATTTTACTGTTCTAAAGTTTTCCCAGATTTGCAATAAATTAAAAATTTATTAAAAATTAAAAAAAAATTTTGGTTTTAGTGGTGTGTAAGGTCATTTAAATAATGTGGATATTTAAAATTAAATGTAAAGAATGGCAGAGTAGGGGATACCCAAAGTCCTTAAAAGCTAGACTGAAACAGTGGGTTCCTTATGTTGTAAATATTCTGTATTTGACTTGTGACAATCTTCCCTTTTTCAGTCCATTCTCACAACGATTTCCTCCTGGCTATTCTCACGCGTTGTCAGATTTTGGTGTCTACACCAGGTAAGGGAGTAGAAATACCTCCAGGGATGTCAGTCAGCAAAACCACAGAATGCTGGGCTTACTAGACTTTCACTTCCTTTAACAGACTTGTTTGCAAATGAAATGTTCTTTGAACTGCTCAGAAGAAACATTTTATTGTGTAATACAGATTCTTCTATAGAACCTTTTTAAAGCAGGCGATTTCTCTGTCCTTTCATTGACTTTTGGTCTTTACCCCCCATTCAGCTGGGTTTAGATTACTTAAATAAATGAGAGGTGAGGAGGAGGGTAGGTGGTCAGGAGGAAGAAGCTGAGGAGTGAAGAGAGGGAATTTGGTGGTTAGGAGAGCGTTTCCATAGATATAGGGAAGGTAAAGTACGTGGAGGGGAAACCACAGCATATGTTGAGAACCTGGACTTTCTCCTCTTCTTAATTAAGTGAGATGTTAGCATCTGGAAGGTTGGAGCTTCAGCATGTGTTTGGCAAACTATTGGTGAAGAACAAAGATAGTGAATAGCAGCATGTTGGGGAGGTACGTGGATGCTAAGTCTGTCACTTCGACCTAAATAAATAGGTATAGGCAGAATGATTTCTTTGTCCCTAATTTTTTGGAGCTTAAGTGGTACAAGTCACCTCTTTCAGTTTTATTTTAATCAGTCAAAAACAAATAACTAAATACGTTAAAACTTTGCCTCATGATAAAGCTTATCCTGGGCTCTTGTTAAAAACTTGAATTTACAGGTACCTCTTACTGTAGATTAAATTGAATTTTTTGTTGTTTAAAGGGCCTGTGGTGATTCTGATGATCATTTATTAAAAGCCCATGTTTATCTAGAAATGACTAGTATTTTGTATCATCCCCCTCTGCTAAGCTCTGTTGTAAGATAGAGAATTCAGATGAGATCTCCTAAAGGCCTGTTCTCCACACTCAAAGAAGTCGCCATTGGTGTGAAGAATAATAAACAGTGAGCGTTTGTTTACAGAGATTGGTGTTAGAGAGGGAAGGCTGTTTTCCACCCCTCACCACACCCCTCACTGCACATCCTACACTGTGTCACATTTCTGATGTTTTATTTAATTTAAATAGAAGTGGACTTTTGCCAGTTAGATCATAAAGATAATCCACTTCATTGTATAAAGTTTAATTTGTTCAGAAAAGCCAACATTGTGAGGATTAGATCTTACTTTTTAGGTAGGTATATTCTAAAGTGCCACACACCCGGAAGGTTCAGTGGGATGATCGGAATAAAAACCTTGGTTGATAGGAGTCAAGGGGCTTGGGTTCAAATTTAGGTTTTGCCACTAGCTTAGATAATGTAGTTTATTATTGAGTGTTCTTAGCGTCCACATTTATAAAATAGAGACAGTAATATCTACCCTGCAGGATTATAAAAAAAAAAACAGATGAAAGAATATGCAAAAAGTACTCTTAAAAATAAAAAATTGCAAACAAATACGAAGTGGTATTAGTATAGGTGGCTGATTTTAATTAAATAAAGCCTTTGATATTCTTGAATGTTGTTGGTTAAAAATAAATGAAGAAACATTGGAATTTAGAGACTATTTCTCAAACACCCAAAATATCTTCCCTTAAAATGAAATTAATATTTGCTTGCAACAAAGAGGTGATTTCTATTAAAAGTAAAGTATAGAAATACAGTTTTTTGTACTTTAATAATTGTGGTTAGGTTGGTTACTGTTTTCTAAGTCAGGCAGGAAGGATGATTTTAATAATGTTATTTATTGAATACTGTAACTGCAGTGCCTTAGATGCTTTACGTGCATTATCATTAATCCTCACAACAACTCTTCAGAGGTATTGGCCTCTTTTTTATATGCTAGGAAACAAACTTCAGAGGAGAGAAAACAAAACAAACTAAAAACTTACCTGAGGCCCTCTTCAGCTAGTAAGTAGAAGTGTTGGATCCAAACCAAAATCTGAGTGCTGCTGTGAAGCCCTCCTTCCTTGGGGTCAGAGTCAGCCCTTGCCATGCATGCTTTGCTTCCTCACCTGAGGTATTTGGCCACTCAGCAGCAGCACTGCCTAACATCGAGTTGCGTTCATCAGGGAAATCATCTAAGATTGACCGGCCTTACCAGGTGTGATCTAGGTGTGCCAAAGACACTTAAAGTGATGGAGAAGAGGAACTTGACTTCCCAAACAGTTCTTTTTTAGCTGAGGAACCAGGAATATTTTTTCAAAGCTTTACAAACTCATTCTTCCAAAAACATCAAGATGAAATAATGTTTTGCTAGAATGATGGGTGATTTTTTTTTTTTCTTTTCCTAAAAAAATTCTTTGGGATATTTTTTTCAAGTGTACTGTAATGAGCTTGTATAACTTTTGATTTTTTTTTTAACACTAAACTATATATGTTCATGGTTTAAAAAAAAATAGTACAGAGGGTCTTAGAATGAAAAGCTTCCCACTCCTAGACCAGCTTGTTCTCAGAGACAGCTGCTTTTGTTTTTTGTTCTTCTTATGGGACCTCAGTGGCTCCTTAGAGTGTGCTGAAACGTCTTTCTGGATTGACTGGTTGTAAACATCTGTCTTGCCTTATTGCTCTGTGTTTTGTGAGATTTCCTCAATTCTTTCAGCCTGTCTGTCCAGTGCATTCTTTAATTCAGCAATTTTTGTAGCGTCTTCTTTGTGTTTTATGGATACCCATCTTCTCAAACTTCTCTGATGATCTGAATTAGAGATTATTCAAGTTCTTTGTGTTGCCTGAATTCTGTATCTCTAGGATCTCAATTTTTATTTATTTATTTTTTTAGTTTGGTCTTTCTTACCATGTTAAGCTTATCATCAAATGTCTGAGAATCCACATTTACGAATGAAGCATAAAACCTGGAGATTGTGCTTTACAGTGAGCTGACGGGAGGCCAGCCATTACAGTGAGGTTCCTCAAGTGCCAGCCTGCAGAGAACTGTGCTCTAGGGTACCAACATTCATACCAGCTACCTCAGTAAATCCCAGACATTTTATTCTATATAACTAGAGAAGAGTTTTCCATTTTCCTGTCCTTGCCACCTGTTTATACTGCACTATATACAGGAGTGAGTGGGGCTGGTTTCATGGGGCCAGGAACTGTCCATGAACTTGGAAGGGCCTGCACTTGGTTTAGTGCTGTACTGTGGTTATCTTGAAATTCTTAACTTTTGAGCAAGGGACCCTGCATTTTTATTTTGTACTGAGTTCAGTCCTGGGGGTGAGGGAAGGGGTTTGTATGGATGACTTTTCAATATAGATCTTCCATTAATCTTGTTTTTAGCTGTACTATCCCTTCTGGTTTCCACTGCACTTACCTTCTCCAAATCCAGATTCTTTGTGGATATCTACTAGTCAGGCTTATTTACTTCCACCTATTTACCAACCTTGCCAGCTTAGGTCATAGCTTCCAAGTGTCTGCTTTGTAAGTTGGCTCCTTTTTAGCCCATCTTTGAAATTTGTTGAGATCTCATCTTGGTCTGCCACTCGTTTTCCTTTTTATCTGTGTTGTGGATGTGTGCCATTTACTTTTTTCTACTATCATTTTTAGTAGGGTCTTGGAAGAGAGAGGAGACAAATACATGTGCTCATTTCACCATCTTGAACTAGAAAATTCTGTCCTGCTTTTATAATACTACTGCTACTAATAAGCAGACAAACACCCAGTAAACAATTAAAAATGTGAAAAACAAATTTGTCTTCCTAAAAGAACAATTTTGGTTACAGCTAGAAAAAAAATGTGATTTGAGAGAAGTTTTGTTTAGAGAAGGAGAATGTTTTGTTTAGAGAAGGAGAATGAGAAGATCTGAATTTAAGCATTTGTTCATTTTCATCATTTGAGCATTTCATACTTTTTTAGCCTAAAGTGAAAACAAACTTAGCAGTTATCAATTGTCGTTCTTTTCTCTTATGATTGTTATTTTTCTGTCTTATAGAGGGTGCTGGATCTTTACCCTGGACAGGGGGTTCTGCAGCCAAACCTGGAAAACCAAAGGGAAAGAAAAAGCTTTCTTCTGTTCGTCAGAAATTTGACGTAGGTTGTTCAGTAGATCTTGGTAACAACTGATTTAAGCACTGGTGTGATGGAACTGGCTTTAGTTTTTTAATGAATATTACAATTCTGGTAGTAAAGTTGAAAAAAAAGGGCATGATTTGGGGAGAAAACGGTGTTATTATATTTGAATTTGGTGAAGAGGGCTTCAAAGATTGTGTCTGAATTTTTATTCTAGTTTGTTATTGTGCAATTATTAATATGTTATCATTAGTACCTAATGATTTTTCAGTGATTCAACAACTATGCCTGTGCTCTTTTTCCTCTTAAATATCTTTGTGGAATGAGTAATGTTTCATTATTATTCAGATTGAAGACTTCTGTTCCAAGGGTCCAGGAGGCCCAGAGCCCTCTGGCAGGACGCTGCTGACGCCCCACTAGGCCTTGAGCCTTCTGGGGATCCTCAGAGAAATCTTGGAGGCATTGGGCTATAAAATTTGTAAATGTTTTAGAATAACTCGCTTTTTTTTTTCTGGTTTATATCCAGGGAACAAAGTTTCCCAAAAGTATCCCTTTTATAGATTTGACTGGGTATTGATAGCTTTATTCATTAACATCAACAAACATTTATTTATTTCTACCTTGGCTCTATGTTTTAAGTCAAGAATATTCGATCTGGAGGGCATCAATATCTCCAGAGAGGTATGCTTGGTTTAAAAAAGCATGTTTGATATAAAATATAGTTTTATACTTACTTGGAAAATGGAAAAACAACAAGTATTGCTTTTATAATACAAACTTCAAACAGGACAAGCCATATTCACTACAAAATCTTGTGAGTTGGGCTTAAGCAAAAGCTACTGAGGCGTATCTCCCACTGATTATGGAGAATATAATTGGGCTATCAGCATCTCCCAGAGGAAGACTGAGGTTTTATGAGTGGAAAAGATTGGGAAAAACTATTTTTAAAAAAACTAATGACTGTGTCTTAGAAAGGTTCTGTGTTGAGAATTGTTAGTAGAAGATAATAGTAAGTAAAGAGTTACACTACCCTACATTATCTTGGAATATTTGTTATTAGATCTGTTATATTGGTTAGCTGGGTTTTTTTAGGGCTTTTTTAAAGCATTATATATTTTTATTTTCAGAATCTGCTTACATACAAGTATACTTAAAATACTCTGACTTGTTTGAAAATAGTTTTATATCTTCTCCTTCTCCCCAATTGTTATTTTTAGCACAGAGCCGTATATTCTGTGATTACCGAGGTATTAATTGAATAGAATAAACTGCTATGCATAGTACTGTTACTCCCCATAACTCATGTCTTCATTATTACTATGTAATGGGTGTGAATCTGTGATTAGTTGTGCATGAGTTACTTTTTTTTTTTTTTAACTCCTGTGGTATAGTTTTGGTAGCATTAATTTGTGGGATCTCAGGTCCAATTCATAGGTTACTTTTGTTTGTGTCTTATTACTTGCCACATAATGAATAATTTTGAAAAGTTTTCTTACCCATAGCATAGATTCCAGCCTCAAAATCCTCTCTCGGGAGCCCAGCAGTTTGTGGCCAAGGATCCCCAAGATGATGATGACTTGAAACTTTGTTCCCACACAATGATGCTTCCCACCCGGGGTCAGCTTGAAGGGAGAATGATAGTGACTGCTTACGAGCATGGACTGGACAACGTCACCGAGGAGGCTGTCTCAGCTGTGGTCTATGCGGTGGAGGTTGGTTTGCTGGTGGCAGAAACACTCTTACACATTGAATGTGACAAGCTTGTGTGAGTTATTCAAAGTTGGTACTGCAAGAAAAGAACTAAAATGTGACTCTGACCTCAGAATTGTCATCGTTGAAAGTTGTTTTCTTTAGAGGGGAGAAACATCACAATCCAAACAATTGCCTTCAGTTAACAGACTAAGCTTTTCAGAAAGGTTACTTGTGGCATAACACTTTGGATGTTTAATTTCTCAACAAGGGGACAGTTTTTAAGCAAAAATAAAAAACAAAATGAGATTGAGAATCCTAAAGATTAAAATCACTTGATGTTGCTGTGGTACGGCATTTGAAGAGCATTATTAGACTTGGCGTCTGAACTGTGGGATTCTTGTCTCAGCACACTCTTTCATTCATTCATTTTACTCATTTAGTTACTCGACAGAACATACACTGGGCTCTAGAGTGCACAGGTACTAACTGGAAACATTGAGTCATTCCTTCCAATTCTCTGGGCCTCCGTTTCCTTGCCGGTGCCTCAGAGATTATAATAGCTGTCTCATGAAGTTATAAACATTGAATCATAAATTGTACCATGAAGTCCTGACATGAGCTGATCTTATTGGTAGAACTGAAACATCATCCCCGACCCCAGCACCCCTGTTAATAAGGGTAGGCTGGGACTGGTTCTGTCTCTGTTTTCACAGACATTCTCTAACCCTCTCTTAGGTACTTGGCTCTCACAAAGGTGAAGAGATATTAAATACCTAACTTTCTGTTTATTTCCTATATATCTTTTGTTTATGTGGCTTTTGAGAGAGCCAAGGTTCTTTTTATGCAAGGATTTTAGTAGATTGGGCACTATAACCAATATGTTCCTGATCGTGAAACATTTTGTACCATTTTAAACCAAGCTTCAAGGTAGTTTGCTGCTTAAAAAAATTACTTATTTTTGTACTTTTATTTAAAGTTATCTGAACATCATTTTTGAGAGAGAGGAGCCAATTCAGAGACATAAAAACTTTAATAAATTTCAGGTAGAGCAAGCCCATCCTAAATAGAACTAAATAAAAATAGCATGTCTCCCTTTGCTCTTTTCTATACCCTCCTGCCCTGGTATGTATGGCTCTGTGGCTCTTTAGTGAACATTCGTTTGGTTTCAGCACTTGTTTGCCTGTCTCACATCTCCATCCACTAAATGCCAATAAACATTTTTTGGTCAAAGGAAGTTTTATGGTTTGCTTTTAAAGAGGAGTTCATGCTTTTTTTTCTCTTTTTTTTCTTGTTTTTACAGAATCACCTTAAAGATATACTGACATCAGTTGTGTCAAGAAGGAAAGCTTATCGACTACGTGATGGTCATTTTAAATATGCCTTTGGTAGTAATGTGACCCCACAGCCATACCTGAAGAATAGTGTAGTAGCTTACAACAACTTAATAGAAAGGTATATGAAGTTTCTTGTGATTTTTGCATCCATCCTTCCTAATTGGTTACACTACTCTTTTGTAATAGACCACTGTTAAAATTGGTTACCGGGGCTCTGTGCGTCTAAGGTACCTCTGAGAGCAGTATGGTTTTATTTTCTTAAGTTGCATCCTTGCGTGATAACTAGTGAATTCTTTTGGTACTCTTTATATTGGAAGTGAAGTTGTAGAATTTGGCTGCTGCATGCGGTTTAAAGTGAGTGCCCCCCACTTTCCGAAGTACAGTGGAGTCGTTCCCTGGGGCAGTGCGTCTGGATGCTTCCTGAGGGGCAGCACCTGACTGGTGGGGGGAGTGGGCCGGCTCTCACTCAGGAACATGACCTGTGCTTGTTGGGTCAAGGTTGGGTTTCTTGGTGGTGGGAGGAGGAGCAGTAGGTGATTCTCCAGGTCCTTATCTGGCTTTTTTAGCTGTAGCTCAAAATAGCGGCCTGTGCTGGGTGTCGTCAGGTTGCTCTTGGCATCCTCTTGTGCAGATCTGGTCTCTCAGCTCCGATCTCTGGAACCTGTCTGTCTGCACTCCACTGTGGGCTCCCAGGACCTCTCTGATGTTCTGAGTCATCCCTCTGAGATGACCTGGATTACCTTCATCCCTGTGTTGTCTCTTTTCAGGGAGAAGAGAGGTAAAGAGATGACAAGGGAGATAAAACTTCAGAGAAAAAAGTGTGATTGGGAAGGCTGGCAGGAGTGATGCTGGGGAAGAAGTAATGGGCAGGGAAGGCAGGAGGAGTGATGGTGAGGGATGTGGGGCGGGAAGGCTGAGCAGGGAGTTGAACAGAAGCAGACAGTGCTGACACCATGGGGAGGCCGTGGTACTGGTGCCTGTTTCATGGTTCTGAAGACCTTGAGACGGCTCACAGGGCTCATTTGGAAGATCACTGGCGTAAACTGGGTTCACTATTTAGATTGCCATAGGTGAAGATTTACTTTCTCAATCTCATTCAGGCATATCTGTTTGGGATTATTTGTTCTCATTTGTGAGTCATTCTTCTCTAGAGAAAAACAAACCAAAAAGAGTAAAAGAGTGGCCCCTCGTAGCAGGTGAGCGCTGGAGCGGTGTGTGAGCCTGTGTGTGACCCTGCCGGGCCTCCAGCTGCCCTCCCCGCCTGCCAGCCTGTCCCTGTGAGGCTCCTGTCTCACCATCGGCCGCTTGTTTCTCTATCAGCGCTGCCTTTGTCTGCTGCCGGAGCCCACGCTCACGCTCCACTCGTGCTTTCGTTCTAGTTCCCTCCGCACTGTTGTTTCACCTCCTGCATGCTCTCCAAAATTGCATAGGTTATCTCCTACTGTATTACCATACAAAAATTATGTCTGACTTCCCAGCTGATGTTATATCTGGGTTCTATTTTGGGAAATTGGCAAGATCTGGATGAATTTTCTCCACCCTCCATTTTTGCCTGTTGCTTTTTTTGTGCTTTATTTTCTTGTTATTTTTGATCCTGTTGTCTCCAGTATCATTTACCTACCTCTCCAAGTTGGTTGTTTCCAATTTCATTTTCCTTTAATGAAGGTCTATTATTTTTTTCCAACTAGAAGCTCTTTAAGGGCAGGGAACAATTTTGACTCAGTATCCTGACTTAGTATTTTAGCACTGTGGAGGGAGGAGGGTAAATGCAGTTGCACTGCGTTTTATTTCCAGCCCAGCAGATGGGCTGCCTTTAAAAATTAAAATTATAGACTACTCATGTATACACTGGCTGAAAGATAATTGGATTTCTGATTCACGTTGCGATATATTTTATAAGCAGTATTCTAGCAGCCCATCCCTATTCTGTTTGTTCAGGTGTGTCCATCTTACTTACTGGGAATATTTCTGAAATGTTTTGTTTCCAGCCCTCCAGCCTTTTCTGCTCCTTGTGCCGGCCAGAACCCAGCGTCTCACCTGCCCCCTGACGACGCCGAGCAGCAGGCTGCACTCCTGCTGGCGTGCTCGGGGGACACGCTGCCCACATCTTTGCCTCCGGTGAACATGTACGACCTTTTTGAAGCTTTGCAGGTAACTCTTGCCTCCTTAAGGTTCACCTAGACCTATGGATAGGTTCAAAGTTTCTTCAAGTCTACAAAGATACTCGCTAGCTTTTCCATTTCCTGGCTTTTGTTTTTCAGTTTTTATTGTTTGTTATTAAAGCCATTAATAGTAACCTAATCTTTCAAACCCCGGGCTCAAGAGTCCTTCCTAACTTAACCTCCCGCATCCCTCACCTCCCCAGTGAAAGAAAAAAAATCTCCTTGTCCCCTTATTTCTATTTCAGAGCCTTGTTATTTCCTTGTTTTCTTGTTATCTGATTTGGGATTAATTAGGTTCTGGCTTAAAACTTACAGGTTTGTGTGTCTTTTGTGTGAGTGTTTTGTTGATATAAACCTTACTTTCATTTTCTGTGTTGGAAAAGTAAGTATACTGAAGTATAATTGGAGACGTGCTGATTTTTTTTAAATCCCAGGTACACAGGGAAGTCATTCCTACACACACTGTATATGCTCTCAACATTGAAAGGATCATTATGAAACTCTGGCATCCAAATCATGAAGAGCTGCAGCAAGACAAAGTCCACTGCCAGCGCTTGGCAGCCAAGGAGGGGCTTTTGCTCTGCTGAATTAGGATTTGAGGGTGTGGGACCCTCTTCAAGTTCATTGATTATTGAGAATTGAATGTTTTGGGGGTCCACATTTCAAGACTGAAGTGTGTAGAGTAAATATAACCTTTCCTATGGAAATGTGATAGTACATTTTGTGTTGCTACTGTGAAGCCATTAACAAATCTGATTTTAATAATGACCCATATCTCTGTATGTATGTGTGTGTGTGTTCCCAGTTATGGGAATAGGCACTGAGAAAGTTCTGTGCCTGGAATGGTGCTGTTTAGACATCTGAGGCCTAGTATCCTGTGGTCTGCATGTGAGGTAGGTGACATTCTAGAACAAAGAAGCTGTTATAACTTAGTCCCCACGATCAGCAGGACATCTGTGTGTTTAGAGACGTCACGTATTCTGTATCTGGCAAGTCTAAAATTTCTGCTTTCCTCCTGAAGAAAGAACTGTGCTTTTAACACAGTGTTAAAAATTGGTTATCATTTTTAGTGACCAGTTTTTTTTATATATATATATATATATATATATATATATATATATGTATATTTTGTGACCAGTTTAATTTTTAACAGGTATAGGTAGTTGCCTAAAGATTCATTACAACTCCATAGAAAATAAGACTTAGAAATGCTGTGCTATTAGACAAAATAAAGTCCTTTCTTTAAATTAAAAACCAAATCAAAACAATCTTAGAATGTAATTAACCTTATAAAATATCTTCTCATAACTCATTTCTTTTATAGAGTTGTTTTGCCCAAAGACTTTGATTGGCAGGTTCATCTATTAATTATTCCTATAGACTGTTTTAAGAAGTCCATGTAAACATATTGGATTTATACTTGGTAATTCTCCTATTCCTATGAGGTACCTTTTTCTATACTTTCAAATGGCAGTGTTACTAATAACTGTTTGTTTCTTTAGAGATATGTTGCTTTTTAGTCAAGAGGTGTTATTGGTGGATACATTAGAATGTACAGATGGGTTTAAGTAGGTCTGAATAATATATGTATAGATATGTATATATGGTTCAATATCTGGATCTGTGTATTTGGTTTTGTACTTTAAATGCAACAAATAAACCTTTTGGGAGAAAAATTTTTTTGTTTGTTTATTAAAGTAAACACATAAGGACTACTGCCTTCTACAGAAATATGAAGAACCTTGCTTTATGAGATCTTAGCAGAGACTTTTCAAAAGAATGTACTAGATGAGAAAGATTAAAAGCAGGTTCCAATTAAGGCATGTCATTTCTTCCTCTTGTGATACGTAGGTTAAGACTAAAAAGAAAAAACAGCCTAGTTTCGGTTCTCGGCACAAGTCTGAAAAGTCCTTTAGAGTTTTAGATAACTCAAGAATTTTTAGGGTTTGTAAGAATTTGAACTGGTATCTAACTGCATATAGTGGTTTTGGTTTGGCCTATCCATGTATCTGAGCCTTAATGCTAAGTGTGTGTTAAATTTCATGTGTTCCATAGATGGAGAGGCAGCTAGAAGCCTCAGACATGCCCTGCTGCCCATTGCAGTGGCAGGTTCCATAGAAATCTGTATAGCAGAGGGACCTCCAAACAGAAAAATTCCTCACTACTCTATAGGACCTGGCCTAAATCCCTAGTTGCCTACTCTGGTGGGACCACAGGACACCAGAGGACTCTTTTCGCCTCCCAAGTTTCGGGCCTACACTCCAAGATATGCTTTGCATGCCAGTTTTCCTCAAGCATCATTTTGTACAGTGGAGAGATTGGGTTGAGGGCAAGGCAGTCAGGTAGATAGAGTGATACTTCTTAGGATTTTTCAAGAGAGCCCCTGAGTTCAAATGCCTTGTTCCACCAAAGGTGGCCTCCAGCCGTAGCACCGTGGTCAACTGTGGGATCCTGAGTGCAGTCTCTTCTATAATTAGGTTCTTAAGAAATCGTGAGTGCTTATTATCAAGCATCATTTAGAAAAATAACTATTACAAAGAGGAAAAAAGCTACTAGAAACCAGATAATTTCAGGCTTAGAATAAAGCTTAGTTTTCCTGTAGGGATTTCAGTAATTAATTGTCTTTTAGCTGTAGGTGTATCATTGTGCAAAACCAGGTTTGATAAGGCCCGCCTTATTTCCTACCAGGTACCAGAGTGCTGGCTTAGCACACATTCTTATCACCTTTGACACCCATTGCTGGGATCAACCAAGCACACAATTTCTCTAACAAACACTTCTCCCATTGCCTGAAGTGATCACGACGTTCCTGATCGAATTTCACAAAGTGTCTTCTAAATGATTGCTCACTTTGACCGTAGATAAATACCTGTGTTTCATCATGTCTTTTGACTCAGACCAAAATGCCTCCAGCCTGAATAATGGTAATGAAGCTTGGTTTTAGGGGTCAGACTTAGATGCTGTGGCCAACAGATTGGTTCAGCATTTAATTCTCACGGCTTAAAAAAGGAAAAATGTCTAGATTATTCTTGGAGAGTAGATTAATATTTAATTGAATCTACGGGCATGGTAAATTGTCAAGACTAAAAGCACACCATGAAAGGGCATATAGGTTCATCATACTTTCATTTGTAGAGAAATTTATGAAAACAGGACACAAGTTTTCTGTTCATCAAGCTGCTAGCATGTTTCCATCCTTTTAAAATTAATATCCCTTTATGCATTTCCTTCGTGTGATTTTTCCTGAGAGCATCCAAAATATGACTGATTGATTGAGGGAAAAAGCTATTTTTGCCAGGGCCCTTTCCCCCACCTTTAAAAGCCAGTTTAAAACCACACGTAGGGCTTCCCTGGTGGCGCAGTGGTTGAGAATCCGCCTGCCAATGCAGGGGACACGGGTTCGAGCCCTGGTGTGGGAAGATCCCACATGCCGCGGAGCTACTGGGCCCGTGAGCCGCAAACTACTGAGCCTGCGCGTCTGGAGCCTGTGCTCCGCAACAAGAGAGGCCGCGATAGTGAGAGGCCCGCGCACCGCGATGAAGAGCGGCCCCCGCTCGCCGCACCTAGAGGAAGCCCTCGCACAGAAACGAAGACCCAACACACCCAAAAATAAGTAAATAAAAAAAAAAAAACCACACGTAACATTTGTCTTTAAAGACACCAACATTACTTACACTGCCATCCCATGAACAGACTTTTTCATTTCAGGGGTGTAATATATTGGTACCAAACTGAGTGGAGAATAAAGTGTAAATGAAGAGTTTGAAATGTGACTTTTCATAAGGCTAGCAGATAATAAAACCACCAGAGCCTATTGTCTTTATTATCAAAGTTTATTGTCGGAGTCAGTTCCTATCTACTGGGGAGTACAACTATGTCTCAATATGTGCTATAGTAACTCTAGGGTAATAGCCATTCTGCAAAATAGTTGTACTGGGGCTCTGTTAGGCATAGATCATAATTAAGTCAGTGGAAGAATGAGCCCAGAAGAACCCTGACAGTAGAGCCATTACTCTAGGGAAGTTCCAGTGCTAAGCAACCTGTAAGGCATCATCTATCAGTTGACGATGAGACTCAAGGAGGTGTTGGTGGAATGAAACAGGAGTTGAACCCATTTTCTACTCTTCCCTGCAAGACAACTATGGCTCCAATGCAGGAACCAAAAATTAGGTCTTATAAAATCCTTTAAGCTCCCAAAGCAAGTAAAGTAGGACACGAAGAGGAAAGGGCTAGGAACCAGGATAGTGGAGGATAAATTAAGTGGAATTGGAGGGAATGAAAACTTCTGGAATGAAAAGTAGCTGGATTTAGATGCCGTTTGATATGACAATACAGTACAGGTAAAAGCAAATGGGGCAATGATTCAAACATTGAAAGTTATTCAGATATCAGAAGTTAGGTGAAATTTCCCCTCTTGGAGGAAAACTGGTTTTAAAAAATGGGGAAGGTGAATCACTAATAGGAAATTGAATACCTGAGTAGAAATAGGTGTTTCAAAATGCCAAGAACAGTATAATATACAAATGAGCTGGGTCTACAGGAAGGAAAAGTGGTTATGGTAGCCTGTTAACCAGATCTGACATTGGAATGACATTTCTAACAATGGCTTTGTCTATGAGGTTCTGGCATATTTTTCGTAGCACAGGTAGCTTTGAAGGAATGTTTTCGTAACACTCAACTTATGTGGGAATGCAAATTACTTTAGTGTAGAAATTCAAAGACCTCCCACCTATTTCTGCAGGACAGAAGAAGTCTTCAAACAGCTGTGGCTAAAGGGCCACGCCCTCTCACCACACTTGTGAAAAAAATATTAAAGGAATTAACAAAACAAGTATCAGATGAGTCAATGAGCTTTGTACCATGTAGACAGCAGATAATTTATGGTGACTTCTTCTGCAGGCAGCCTGAGAAACAGAAGAGCTTGTGTACTAGATGCTACCCTATCATTAAATATAATAATAATGAAAAATAGGGCCATTAAATGAGACCCTAGAAAAGTCTAGCTGCCAACCAGATTGGGAAGATAAATGAAACGGCATAGTTTATTTTAATCTGTATCTTCCACACTAACCTAGTTTGTCTATAGAAAAGCCATCTGCTGGCACCAGGCCAGTATGTCTGAATTTTGTTGTTATTATTAGCATCTCATTTTTCCAAAAGAGGAAATGTGTAAGTAGCAGGTGTACATAAATGATCATTTCTACAAAGCCTTCTCTGCAGTCTTGACCTGTGTGGGGACAGGTTCTACTAATGGAAGCATTTTTAAAGGCAGAAGAAAAAACATTGACTTGAGGTTTTCTCCACAGAAAGAATACCAGTGGAGTTGGGCCCGTATGATGAGTCTCTTATTGGTGCTGAACAAATGGCCTCTTCTCCAGGAAATACCTTTGTTCATTCCTATCTATCTACAGGTTTCTTTTGGTGGACACATGGAGTAATCTCTAAAACAAGAAATGAGGCAGAAGCAGTTTCTTTTCTAATCATGTCTCTGATGAAGTGAAGGGTCCTAGACTTTTCTGACACCTCATGGATGTGGGGCGAGGGTGGGCGGTGTCCCAGGACAGGATGCTCAGGTTGCTGTCCAGACCTGGGCTGTTCTGAGCCCCATGGCCTCTTCCTGCTGCTCCCTGTGTATCCACGCTGTGAGGAATCTTCTTGAGGATTTTCCTCCTCAACTGTTCCAAATACAGTTCATTTGCTGGAAAACAGAGAGAACCTAAGTGTGAGTTAACCCTTGGATTTTAGACATTGTATAACTTTTCAAGAACATATTTATTCCATTAGATTTCCAAACAGATGAGAAGAGGCCGTTTTATGCCCATGTTGCCTCCAAAATGTCTTGTTCGATGAGAATCCCTGTCTACTTCTAGCACTTCCTCAGCTCAAAAACAGGGCAGCTGTACAGAGAACTGTGGCTGTCAAGATGAGCCAAAGCTCATGGCTGGGATCGGACATAAATGCCTACGTACATAGCTGTAGCCCGGCATTGTTTTTCTCCCTTTCCTCTTCTGGCAGTTTTTGATCCAGTCCTTTGGGTAGCAAATAGCTTAGAAAATTAAAAATGCACAAAAATGTTATCTAACAAGGGGGGTGGGGCGGGAAGGCAAAAAGGATAAAAAGTCACTATAATTCAAAGCCTGATATCCAGTGGAGGCAGTGTAATGATTACCAGAAAAGGGAGGCTGAATTCGTGGAGTGAAAGAATAAGGGAACATGAGGGGAAAAAAGCAATTTTGGTGATTTTGGCTGTAATAGTAAGAACTTCTCCTTGGCTCTGTAATTCTAGGGGTCTCAGAATAACACTGCGGTTCAATGTTAGGAGTACAGTTTGAATTGGGGGCAGGGAAGGAGACATAAGTCACTCTTCAACTTACACAGCATGAAGGGGGGGCGGTGTAACAGAAGATTTCTCTTAGCATTTCATTTGGAGAAAGAAGCAAGTAGGGTGGAAATACCTAATTATACTTTAAAGGAAAGAAAAAGAAACCGTCAAGATACTTTTAGGTCCTCTGTAAAAGGAGTGCTCTCTTCATATTAAACACTGTCTGGAGGAACAAATGAACTGACAATTAGGGAAATGAGAACAAGAAGGTAAAATGAAATGTCTGTTCTCTCTGTACGTTGCCCACTGTAGGTGGTCGTTCTCCTCTCTCAAGGGGTCCAGGTGGGGAGGCTCACTCCTCTAGTGATATCTGGTAGCCCCCCCACTCCCCACTTCCTTTTAAAGCTGTTGCCCTTCTATACTCAACTGAAAATTCTCGGGCCTGTCGTCCTCAGTCCTTAGACTTTTACTCACTGTAGTCCGAGATAAGCATTCTGGTTTTTTCTATTTTTTTATTTTTTGGTGCAGTTTCAATTTAAAAATATCACCCTTCAAACGTCTGTGAAATTATTATAATTGTTCACTCCATGTGAATGTCATGAGAATAAGATGATGGTTTAAAACACACTTTTGAACTCCCAGGGAGAAGCAGGCATAAGCTATTTCTTTCCTTCCCCACTGGGCTACTGCACACCACCCCAGGACGGAGACCCGAGGCCCAGGGGACACAGTCCGAAGGCACATGCGTCCTTACGTCCCAGCCCTACAGGCTAGCCAAGGTGAGCACGGCCGCTCCAAGTGAATCAGGTACACACACTGGCCCTAAATGTTCAGCACGATTTATAAGGGGAAGAAAAATTTTGGTTTTGCAGACAAAACTTTTTCTTATCGGAGCCATGTCAGACTACACTCTTTCAGGCCCAAATAATTTCAGCGATAATTATGGCTCTCAGATTAAATGTTCTGGGAGCTCACTCCTTGTTCACTTCATGCATTATACAAAATACCCACGAAATAAGCCAAGCAACCAAAGTTTCACATAAAGGAGAAAATGCTGATGGCCTGTTACCTACAGCACTGCACTGTGGGCTCAAAGAGTTCTCGGAAACAGAGGAAAATAATGGCAAGAGAAAAGGTGTTTGCGGAACCCAACACGTCCCTCAGGGTAGGCGCTGGGCGGTTCCTCCCGACTGCTTACCTTGGCTATCCCTCAGTTGCTCTCTGTCAGGCTCTCAGTGTCGCATTCTTTGGGCGGTTCCCCTCCTCCTGGCAGCTCGCTCTCGATTTCCCACAGGACGTCATCCTCGTCCTCCAAGTTGCTAGAGATGTGGCACTTCTTGAACCCCTGGACGATGGATTCGCTTGAGATGCTATTCCACGCCACCATGACCCACTCCAGAAAGAGGCCAAGGGGCGGCTTCTTGGCGTTCCCCGTGGGGCTCAGTGCCAGGTTCCCCGCCAGGAGCCAGTTGGAGTACTGGGCCCGGACACTGTCATTCAGGGGTTTGTAGACCACCACATCCAACACCTGCAGCTGCGAGGTCAGGCCCCCCGGGATGATGACCATATCGGTGCTCATGCTTTCCATGGAGCTCTTCACCGAATCAGTGGCGTGGCCCCGGAAGCCGTTCAGGATCAGCATCCCTCGCTGCTTGGGCACTGCACCGGTCCTCCGCCTCCACACCACTTCCAACCAGTCCTGCATCAAGTCCTCCGTCATCCATCCGTACCGGTGACAACGGATTTCCATGCCACTGGGGAACTTCCCGGGGGGGATGTATGTGCCCCTCAGAATGATGTACGGAGGTAACTTCCTCCCATCTGCCAAGACACCAAGCATGGCTGTGATTTTCAGTTTCTCCCTGCCTGGCGTCTTGACCAAGACGGGCTTTTCACCCTGGTTGTCCACAGTCACCCTCGAGGGCACCTCTAAGCAAATGGGCGTCTCGTCAGCATTTCCCATCTGAGCCACCTGGTAGTCGTGTGCCCTGCGCAGAGCCAGGACGCTCCGCTGGTAGGTGACGAGCTTCTCGGTCAGGTCTTCCGGCAGCTGCTGGGGTACCGGCACCTTATGCCGCAGAGACAAGTCATACCTTCGCATCATTCTTCGACACCAGCCCAAGCTGGCCTTGAACCCTTTCTCCGGAATGTTCATCTCCTGGGCGATCTCCAGAGCTTTCAGCTGCATGGCCTCCCTGGTGATGGGGTCCCCTTTGGCCTGCATGTATCGAACGTACTCGGCCACGCGTTGGTCCACCAGGGCGAAGCGCCCGTTTTTGGGGCCCCGGAAGGCGCGCCGCATGGCGTGGGCGTTCTGCAGCTGCGGCTTCACTTTGCGCCAGTCGCGGACATTTTTTTCCAGCACCCCGAACTGCTTGGCCGCCTGGCAGTTGTTGGTGCTCTCGGCGTACTCCACCACCATTAACTTGAACCCCGCGTCGTAACTGCGGCGCATGCCCCGGCTGAACTGAAACTTCCCGGCCAGGTCGTCTGCCGAGAGGTCACAGCCGGGGAAGCCCATGGCCATGTAGAAGGGGTAACCCTCGCCCCACTCGGGCAGCTCTGTGATGTCCCGAGGCAGACGGAGGCCATAGCTGTCCAGGTGCGGAGGCTGGGGAAACTGGGAGGCCGTGTTCACCGGGCCCACCCAATCTGGGGGCTTCACGTCAGGTTCTTCATTTTCTGGCAGACAGACAGGGAGGGGCAAAGATAGTGCCCGTAAGTAAAATGATTTCTGGCTCATTCCCTGATGTGGTTTTTTTTTTGTTTGTTTTTTGGTCGAAATACCAAGAATACCTTAATCTCAAATTCACTAAAAGCAGTAGCTCTAATAACAGATAACACTTACGAAGTCCTTACCCCCGTGCCAATTCCCATGGATTACCACATCTAATTCTCACAATAACTTTTTTATTTATTTTGTTCATTTCTTCTTTGCAGGTGAGTCTAGAGAAATTAAGTAATGCATCAAGGTAGCTGAGCTAGGAAGTGGCAGAGCTGGAAACTGAATACAGGCAACAAGCTTGGATCACATACTAACTGTGTGGGCCATGCTTGGGTCAAAATAATCTTTACCTGGACGAGAAGCCAATTATAACCCATATTACCACATAATATTACAGAATTTGTATCATCATGGGCTGAATCATATCCTTTAAACCAAGAAAATCTATAGCAATACCACACTTAGCAAAGTTAAGCTTATAAGGCAGAAGTATGGTTCTTGCATACCAATGTCAGAACTGGGTTTCATTGTATGTTTCTGTTTAGGAGGTGGCCACAGAAGTTGAATACGACTCACAGAAATTACCATATCTCACCAAAACTAAGATGCCATCAATTGCAAGATGCACCATTATATGCCATTAAGAAAAAAAAAAAGCTACTAGTGAAACTATAACATGCCATCAATTTGAAGAGGCATTCTCAATTGCAGAGATGTTAAAGTGATGAGGGAAAAACGTGTCTTGGAATCAATGAAATACAGCATTTTAAACTATTACTTACAGAGAGAAGGCAAATCAAACCACTCTGGCTGTTGGGAAGCTGTATTTATCCAACTCCTGCCCTCTAACTATGTATCTTGATATAAGACCAAGTGTTTCTTTAGACATATTTGCTCAAATATGTACTACAGCTGCTACTGCTTTTTCTATCCAAGATTAAGTAGACAGGAAGCCAAGCAAATAACCCTGGATGCATGCTTCGTCACACTATTTTCCTTCGTTTTCAGAGGTGTGTGGTGTGCCACCAAGGCACCCAGGATGTGCGCTGGACCAAAGCCATACAAACTTCAATTTGGGTCACCTGCATACAAAGGTGCATGTTGAGATTTATTACTGACAGTCGACAGGTGAAGAAATGGAGGCTCAGAGAGGTGGATGAAGTCGCCTAAGGTCACATAGCATAGGAAAGGAGATTCAGAAACTCCAAAGCCCATAATCTTTCTGCCTCACAACCTTGCCTTACTCTTAAATACCCCACAGAATGTACCTGGAAACTTAAAATTCGTCTTCATTATTCTCCCATTGGACGGATGTTGAATTGGGTTAATCATAGTACCTGCAAAGGTTCCTCCCTGGAACTGCCATTCGTCAGAATTCTGAGACTCCTCCTCCCTTTCCAACCGAGTGATCATGTCGGGCTTAGGGAATGGGAATTCTGTTTATAGGAAATAAAACAGGTAACAGCTGTGTGTTACTGTCTTGGAACACTGCCAAAATAAGTGCTTTATAATACTTAAGAAACCCTCCCCTCCACTCCCACCCCACCACAGTCTTCTCAATATGCAGATTTATGAAAGGTGGGGGGAAAGGGCTCAGGGATACTTAAAGAAAAAATATGATGGGAAATAGGTCTGTCCAAGGGGATTTATGAATCTCTGCTAATGTACTAGCAACAACAAAAAGGAACTGCATTTAGCAGGGAAGTGGGTGAGTGCAGCCATGGATCTAATGAGCACTCTGGTACCCTGATGAGCAAATGGGGAAATCCCTCCAAATGGTTACATTCTAATAATATGGTCACATTCCAATAATATGGATATCAGTGCTGGGAAGGGAGCAAGGATTCTTTGAGAATATGTCCCCAAGCTTCTAAGGCTGACAGGGTAACAATGAGACCTGTCTTCCCTCCTAAGGAACATATGAAGCACAGGCCCAGACCCATGGTGACATTTCTTAGATTATATCTTATTTTTTCTTTTTTTTGATGAGAATGCCTGGGTTGAATGAGGATGGTTCTGAGAGCTGGCACAAGCTGCTGAGTAGAAGGACACAATATTTATATCCTGCCTAAATCAAAAACAGGAAATTAAATGGGCACAGGCATTGAGGGGACAGACTCCAAGTTCAGGAGAGAGGGATGTTGGATACACCAGAGAAGAGAGACATGGAAACAATTCTCTGGGCTCAGAGCTTCTAGGAGACAAAGGAAAACAAAGCTTTACCCAGGGACAGGACAGTTTCATAATTCATCCTCATGACCTCCCGGTAGAGGGCCTTTTGTTGCTCCGTCAAAACTTCCCACTCCTCATCGGAAAAATATATGGCCACCTCATCGAATAGGGCTGGCACCTGGAACAGTGAACAGGCCTTTCTCAACGACTAGTAGGCACGTGCACACACAGATCACACACCCTCATCTCACAGGCGAGGGCTTGGGCCCGGGGAAACGTCTGTCCTCAGTCACACGGCTCCTCCGAGAAGCAAAACCAAGACAAAAACAAGGTCTTCCGTGCCCTGCTGAGTGCTCTCCTCCCCCGGCATCCACAGATAAGGAGAGCAGCACCTTGAGAAGAAAAGCCCCCCGTACTGGTTGGGAGACACTGGATCCTCACATACAGCAGGGAGAGCTGATCACGGCTCAGCCCCCACCCAGAGCCAGAACCAACCACGCTCAAGGAAACACCCTGAGACAGCTGCCCCACCAACACAACCCTGCTCTCCCTTGGTCACAGATCCTCAGCCCAGGAGGGTGTTGGGGGCCTCCTGGGCACTAGTCTCCATCTGCAGGGCACTAGCCCCAGTTTTTGACTCAGAACCCAAAGCTGCCAGGGAGGGGCCCGTGGGGGGAGGAGGAGGGGGAGGAGGAGGAGGGGGGAGGAGGAGGAGGGGGAGGGGGAGGAGGGGGAGGGGGGAGGGGGAGGACAGAAGGGCTAATTAGAGCTTCAATTTATGTAATGAGATACTAGAGCAGACTGCTTTGCTTTGATGCCTAGACCCGCAGCAGGAAGCCCTAAGGACAGAGAAGAGGGCCCTACTCCTGCTCCTGGCTCACCTACCTCCCCACCCCCATGGGCCAGTGGGACAGGGGGTGCCTGAGCAGCCAAATGCAGCCAAGCCACCCAGACCGACCCCATCTTGTTCAACTATCTGCTTTTCTTTTTACTATGTGTTTTCTTTCAGTCATTAAAAATCCTACTCCAAAGTTCATCGTATTCAGTGGTAAGGGATCTGGGCTGCTGCTTTCACAGTTATTCCCCATAGCTGAATCTAGGGCCTGGGGGATCAGAGTACTGTTTTTCATCTGCTTAGAAAAGTTCAGTGTCTGCACCGCCTGCAGCTTCTTCAGGCACCCGGCCATCAATCATCTAGATCTCCTGGCCCTTCTTCCTTATTCATGAAGCCCACCTCGTCCCTCCCCACCCTCACAGCCTCTTCCACATAGGGAGAACCTCCTAGAAAAGGCCCCATAACTGCTTCCCTTATTTCCCCCCACAGCCCCATTTAATTAAGGAGGAAACTGGCTCAGAGCAGCCCCGTTTCTGGCCCAAAGTCACACAGCCAATAACGGCAGGGTTGAGAGTGGGACACAGCACTGTCTGACTTCAAGGCTCCCACCCTTACAGAGAGGGCAGAGGGGCCTCCCAGGTAACCAGCTCGCAGGGCTCCGCCCCCACCCCGCACACGCTCAGCGGTACTCAGCTGCTGCAGTTCCCTGAACAAACCATCCTCAGACCCTCCGTGTCCCCGCACATGGTGCTCCGCTGCCTCGGAGGTCCTCCCCATTCTTGGCCTGGCTGACACCCACCCGCCTTCCAAGACTCAGCCCAGACGTCCTGCTCCCCGGGGAACTGGTCCCAACCCAGGCTGTGTGCCCTGTGACGCCCTGGGCTCAAGGCTCTGGTGGCACTTATCACACTGCAGAGTCCTCTTGGTTTACCTGTCTGCTTCTTCCACTAGAATATTGGCTCACTGAGGGCAGAACCTGGGCTTATTCCGTTTTGTTTCCCTAAGCCTAGAACACTTCCTGTAGGTAGTAATCCCTTAAAAATGTGTTCTTGAATCAAAGATTTAAGCAAATAACCTCTGGACTTCCCTTCTCTTATTCCACTTGGAATAGCTTCAAATAATCGTTAAAATTTATCTGTCACAAAACTGAACTTACTCTTTGGAGTAAGAATGGACAAAAATCCCTAGTGTAAAATACCAGGAGGTACAAACGGGTTGGTCTCTAGGCTCCGCTCAGACTTCATCAATCTGGAAAGCCAGGCAGCCAGGAATTTTCCATCCCACCCCATCCCACTTCCCAGGCTTTTAAACAACTCTCCCTTTGGCCTTTTCTCTCCCTAGGAAATTCCAGATCTAGGCCATACCTATTTATAGTCCCTTTCCCTTTGCTGATAAAACAGGACACAGGACTGGCTATGCCTGTCATTTCAGAGGGGCTACCCGTATCGATCCTTGCAGAAGGTAACACGTCCTGGGCCTGGTAAAAATATCAGCAGCCCTGGAGTGGTGAGAAGGCAGCTGGAGGCTGGGGCTGGAGTCATCTCCTCCCATTTATGACTGAGCCCCGGAGGATCCTCAGACAAGCCCACATTATGCTCCAGAGGCGCACAGTGCAGTGGCTTAGGAATCCTCCTCACAGCAACCTTCTGTGAGAATTGAGCAAGCCTTCAGCCAGCCCTGCTGTGCAGGCCTCCCCTCTCTCCACAGAGGCCTTTTATCTAGCCGAGCACGGCAGAAGGTAAACAGGGCCAGCCCTGGGCCAAACTCAGAAATCAGGCAGCCGGCATCCAACCCCTGGACACCCTTGCTTGGCCTCACAGGTAGAGGCCCTCGATCCCCGCCTTCCTCCCTTCCCTCAGAAGGTCAAGGACTCATCAGACAGGTGTTCTTCCTTCAGCTTCTGTGCGCTGCCTCACTCGGTCCCACGAGCTGGCGTTCCAACGCTTATCTCCAAGGGTAACCGTCCTAAAGTACTTACACGCTGCCCAGGCTCGCTGACAGAGCTGCATGACCACCCAGCAAAGACAGCACTTAGAGGGCTGGGACCGGTGCACTGATTGAGTGCCTGCTGTATGCCAGGCACTGTGCAGGGAGCTCCCTCTTACGTGGTTAAATGTGTTATCTTACCGAATCCTTTAAATAATACAGGGATACGGGGATCACCACCCCAGTTTTATGGGTGAGGAAACAGGGCTGATAAGTATCTTGCCCAAGGTCACAGAGTTAGCAAGTCTGACTCCCAAGCCCGTGCTTTCTCGGCCGGCCACTTAGGCCAAGTGGCCTCTGCCTGGTGGCGGTAGCAAACCCTAGGGTCCCTTAGAAAGATGAGCCGAAGACTTCTCCCTCAGAGCTGCTAGGGAGGGAGCTCAGACTCCTGGGCGCAGCACACTCCCCCGCAGGGCTGGCTCGGTCCCCTGGCCGCCTCTGCTTCTCTCACCCATCCCCTCCACTCCCTGACACGCACTGCAGGCTCCAGCTGCAGGAGCTGCTCCTGACTCTGCACACACCAGCTTTCCTCTCCAGTGCTTTTGCTTCTGGCTGCCTGGAGGGCAACACCCTCCCTTCCCTTGGCTGCTTCCACCTATTCCTAAGCCTTGGTTCGAAATACAGTTTCCCTTTTTTCTACTTGAAATTGGATTTCTACTCCAATTCTCCCACGAAATATTACCCTAATATACAGCATGACTCTTTGGTTTGAAAAGCTTTTACTGATCACTCTAACACAATCCCAAACAACCAAAATACATATTCGATTCTTTTCTTCCCCTAGTTTTAATGCTCTAGAGCAGGGTTTTTCCCACCTCAGCACTGCTGACATTTTTGGCCAGATAATTCTTCGTTGTGGGAGCTGTCCTGTGCATCACCGATGGGTAGCAGCGTCCCTGGCCTCTACCCAGGAGATGCCAGTAGGATCTCCCACTCCCCAAGCCCCACCCCGAGTCATGACAACCAAAAACGTCTCCACCCAGACGCCCCTGGGAGGGATGGGGCTGGGGGCAAAACTGCCTACTGCTCCAGACCAGGTCCCTGCCTGCCTTCTCCAGTTCTCCAGCCTGCAGCAGAGCCCGTCCTGAGCTGACTTCCCCCACAGAACTCCAGATACTGTGCAGTTAATTAGATTTACTTCCCTATCTTCCTCACAAGACTAGTACCCCCGCGAGACTAGGGATCTTGCCTTAATAACACCCAGCACTGTGCTCAGTAGCTGCGGAGGATGGCAGACTGCCTGGGTGCCACACATGCCAGTCCCCCTCCTCCAGCTCCTCTGGTTACCTCCTTCTTTCCCAGCCAAGCATGGGCTTCACCTTGCTCCTCTCTGTGTTGTCCCAATACACTCACATGTTCGCTTCTACCGCACCTGTTTTGCGCACTTCTCCATTCTGTGTAGATGTTCTCAGTTGGCCAATGCAGCCTCAAAGCCATGAGTTCTTGCTCAGGGCTAGATGGGACTGACGCCTGCTCTCCAAAATCTCCCCAGCTGCATGGATCTGAACTGGGGAGGAGGCCAGGGTGGGCCGAAGAGACAAATGCAATCCAGCCTCCACAGCTAGATAAGCAAAACCAGAGCCTGGTGTTGTATTGCTTTAAATTGTTTTTATTGAAGTATAACATACATACAACAAAATGCACTACTTTTAAGGTTCCACCTCAAGAGGTGTTTTTAAGAACAAATGTCAGCGTACATGTGTATCCTAGGGGCAAGGTAGATAACCTTGCTACACCCCGTGCAGTGGGAGCGGAGCGGGACTGGACAGTTTGGAAGGACCATGATTCTATGAATACAGATCTCTCATTGGAAACAAAGGATATGTATACCGATGACATTCATACACAGTGGAAAACTAAGCAGAGAAAAGGAATGTCATTTTGTTGCTTCTTTAAAATGTTTACCATTCATGCCCAATTATCATGAAGTCCAGTAAGTACTGTGAATAATGTACATAACGATGACTATAAATATCTGTTGCATTTACACTTTTATAAGTTTACTCTAATGCTATCACACTATGCTGTTTGGATATGCTCCCTATTCACCGCTGCCTACCATCCCAATCCCTCCATCCAGGACCAGCTGGAAATGCAGCTCTCTCCTGTGTCAACTACTGTAAGAGGTGTTCACACAGAACCAACTGGCCTCGTCTCATAAAGCTCTCCTCACGTCAGTTCAGTGCCCCAAGACTTACTTAAATGGTTTAAATGGTTCCCTTCAACCAGCGGTAGGTGATAAAGACTCTCTCCTCACCTAAAGTTTGGTCAGGCTCCTCTGAGCCCTCTTCTCCACTAGGCCTCTATCTTGGACACATACATACCCACCTCCGGTTCTCAGTCTGCCCAGATCAGTTTTAGCAAGAATCCTGCTAAGTCAGTTTAGAAAGAACTCCCCACCGTGGATGTCTCCCCTTAGTAATTTTCCATCCACTGAGCCCTCCGCTCTGCTCCTTGGCTATAAATCCCCACTTGCTGAGCCCGATCTCTCTCCCCTATTGTGACAGTCTTGAAACCTCTCTCAATAGTCCTGAATAGTCTTCCTTATCATCTTAACAAACGCCAGAACAATTTTTCTTTCACATAGGTCAGCGGAGATTTGGTTGGTGTCTACAAGGTGCCTGGCATTGAGCAGGACATAGGGAACCCATGGGTACAGGAGAGAGACACAGTCGTGGCCTCTTGGACTTCCGATCCTGATGGCGTGCCTGAAGCTGCATGCCTGAAGGGACTGTTCCCATAACCAGTTCCTCCATTCTTCACTGTGCCTTTTAAAGCCACAGAACTGTTTTCTCAGGAATGCAAACACACCGGGCTAGGCTATTTTTACTTCCTATGTCTGCTTGAGGAAGAGACTTAATACAAGCCTGGTTCCCAGGCCTGCCCCTCACAGCTATGTGTGGACTCCACACCTTCTTACTTACCCATCCGCCTTCTGAGCAGATTCGGACTTTCTGCATATCTGTGGGGCCATCCTCCAGTTCCCGGCTCTGAATCTCTTCTTCTTCTTCCTCTTCTTTCAGGGTCATATTGAGAGGGTAGGCTGTGGACTCCATCTCTGCAAGCAAGATTCAGTTCAGAAAAATCAGGTGCTAGTGTGAACTCTTTAAAGCCTGTGATGGGGGCGGCTCAGGCTACACAAACCTTTTTAGCCCCAAGCACAGTTCAGCTGGAACAATGGAAGGGGACAGGGCCAGGCCTGGGGAGGAAGGGCTTCAGGGAAAGCACCAGGAAGCTGGAAGGTGACATATTTAATTATGATAAGAAGAGGGTTGCAGGCAGATAGCATACCTGGTTGCCTTCAAATATTTAAAAAGCTATCTGTGTAAGAGAGACCAGACTAGTTCTGTAGAGACCCAAAGGCAGAACAGGCCGCTGAGTAAACATTCCAGGAAGAGGTTTTAAAGAGTGCATCAAATGGCAGAACTTTCTCACAGCCAGTGCCACCCAAACATGGAATTGGCAGCAAGACAGCGGTGTTGGCTTCCTTTCAGTGAAGGCATTTGAACACAGATAGAGCACTCGCTCAACTGGGTTGTTCCTACAGGGCCAGTTCAGCATCAGGAGGTTGGTTGGCCCAGAGTGCCTGGATTTTCCAGATTCAAAGGTTCTGTCCATGAGCCAGGTCAGAAAATAAGAGTGTTCTGCCTTAAGCGACTTTCCAAGCCCAGGACTCGGTGATCCTTAGTGAGGGGTAATGCCTGGACACCCAAGAAGGTGCAGAAATCAGCTGGGGCCAGGCTCTGGGGCCCACCGCCACTGGGAAGACTCGCTGCCTCTGGGCCGCAAATTCCCTCTCTTCTGCAAATTCTCTCGCCCAGCTCCTAGGCCAGTACAAAGGGCCGCGCTCCTGCCCTCTAGGGGCGCGGGCAATTCCTAGGTGTGGAGTGAGCGTGCATCTTGTGGGCCGCATCCTCCCGGGCTTCCAAAGAAAAGATCCTTCCGGAGTTCAAAGTCTGCTTCTTCGATATTTTCAAAAAGGACGGGCGAATGCGGCAGGATAGGTCTGGGGCGGGTGGAACAGGCTTCAGATCCCTGGAGCTGGGGCCCGAACTTGGCCGCGGCCTCCCCCGCCGGCTCCCGGGAGGGAGATGGGGAGATGGGGGGATGGGGGCGCCGCCCCGCGGCGAAGGTGCAGGCGAAGAGGTATCCTCTGCCGCCACCGCCCACCCGCCCGGTGCCCCGCCCGCCGCCGCTGCCGCGCCCCCGGGCGCGCTCCGGTTTCTCCAGCCATCTTGTCCCATTTCCCTTTCTCCGCGGCCCCGCGCCGGGAGCGCTCCTGCCGCCCCCCTGCCCGCGCCCGGCCCGGCCAGTCTCCCCGCCTGGCCCGCTCCCGGCCCCAGCGCACCTGCCAAGCGGCCGGGGCCGGCGCCGCCTGCCTTCCCCGGCGGGCCCGCAACAAAGGCAGTGGCGGCGGCAGTTGCAGCTGCAGCCTCGGGACCCCCCGCCCCCGCCGCGGCCCAACCGCCGGGGGCCCGAGGGAGGGGCCGTGTCGCCCCCGGCCCCCGCCCCGCCCGCCCGCCGGCCCGCGCGCACTCACCGCCGGGCCGAGAGCCGGGGCGTGGGCCGGGGCCGCGGTGGAGACGCCGAGGGCTCCGGCCGGGCTGTCACAGCGCCATCCTTCCCGTCTCTCCGGCTTCCCGTGCGCGCGGCCCCTCGGGAGGGAGCGGGGAGGACACGTGGTGGGAGGAGGGAGGGTCCGGCCGGGAGCTGAGGGTGTTGGGAGGCGAGGGGAGGAGCGCGGCTGATGTCAGCGGGCCGCTGCGGCGCCGGGGGACGGCGCCCGCGCCAGCTCCCGACCCTCCTCCCGGCGTGGCTTCCGGCCGGTCCGCGCCGCGCGCTCCTCCTGGCTGAGCTCTCGACCCTCCGCCCGGCTCCGCCTCGCTGGCCTGAGTAGTGGTGCTCTCTGCCCTCTCCGCTCCCCCTGGTGCAGTTTCCTGTGCACCATGTGCGACCTCAGCATAGATGAGGCAGGAAGAGCCCGGATTTATGTTTGAACTGAATGTAGCCAGGGTGCACGTTCATGCGCTTATTTGCATGAACCACTGCTTTGCACTTGCTTGGACGAGCACTCGAGGCACGCTAAGGCATGCTGCAAGGAATGTGTTATGAAGAGTAGACCAGCGAGGGGGTTGGGGGGAGTGAGGAGGGGTCTAGGATCTTTCGGGAAGCATGCATATGCATATTCTGGCAGAACTTCGTACGTAATATACATGTGGAAGGAACTTCCTGATTTTTGTAGTTGTTGCGTGTTAAATCCCAAATGTGTAATGCCATGGAGGAAGTAACTGTATAGAAGGATCTTCTCCAAAATGTTCAAAGAATTTGCGTGCAGCTCTGTGGACAATACAACAAAAGTGAGCGGAGAAGCCCTGAATCTCTTCTCATTCCAGAAAAAGATCCCGGGTTTGGTTTTTTGTTGGGAACTCATTAAAGAAGAAATTATTCTGACAATTGTTAAAGCGGAAAAGTAGGACTTTATTCGGGATTATTGAGATAGCTGGCAAGACTATCGCAATAGAGCTGAGCTCTCCGGCTCAACTCTGAATACAGCAAAGACTAGTTGGGGAATTAGCACCCACCTCGGAGTGAGGAGGTCAGTGGATGGAATACTAAGAGGAGACAAGAAGGGTAGAGGGACTGTTGCTAAGCCGATTTAACGGGATGCTTGCTGATGGCAAGCCAGGTTGATCGGATATCCAGGGTGGGGGGTTCTCTCTAAACTGATTTAGCAGGATTCTTGCTAAAACTGGGCTGGGAGGGCTGAGGACCGTAGGGGGTGTGTATGTGTCCCATGTAGAGGCCTAGTGGAAAAGAGGGTTCAGAGGAGCCTGACTAAAATTTGGTCAAGGAGAGAATTTTGTCAAAATTTTCAGACTGTCCCTGAGACCTGAGTACCTGCAGGGAAAGATTTCTCCGAGTTTTTGTCGCCATTCCTGTATTTATTTATATGTGACTTTGATTTCTGTCTGCCATGGAGAGGCTACAGTGGAACTGTGGAGCTCTCAATATATAAAATGTAGTATGACAATCGCGTCTTTGAAGTGTAATTATGGCGGACAACCAAAGACCAAGACCAAAGAGGTCTAATCGATGGAGAACAGTAGATTCAAATATTGGGAGAGAGGTAGATATTAGGATTTTTTGTTTGTTTTTACGCACAATTCTTTTTGTGTATAAAGTTAACATTTTTAGAGCAAGTGTGACATCTTAGCTCAAATTGATTGACATTCCCATCTTTTCTGAGAAAATGGCTGGTTCAAATGGAAAGGTGAGGAGGGAGTCAGGAAGGAGAAGGGTGCTAGGGGCACTGCTGACAGCTCACCTTCTTACAAAAAAAGTATTGATACAGGTTATGAGATAACCAAAGAGGAATATTATGCTAGGGTTTTAGGTTCTGAGAGCCCCACTGTTCTCATGCAGCTTTGATTAGGTTTTCCCTGGGAAGAGGCCAACCAACAGTGTCCCACCTGAATTCTTGACTTTGAACCCACAGCCCCATGATCTCAGTTATTGTCATAGGCCCGCCTTTGTAGAAGTCCACAACTGCTAACACGACTTACTCATAGGAACAAAGTGCTGGGGTCAGCACAACACACTGCAGACATTCATGTTTGTGGCTAAGTCACATCACTTGTCTCTGCCTGAGTTTCCTCATCTTCAGAAAGAGGGGGTTGAGCTAGTTAATTGTCTGAGCTTCCCCTCAGCTCTATCATTCAGTGATTCCTTTCTCCGTAAGACTTTGGCTTAGTCTGAAAGGGGAGTGACTGAAGCTAGTCTTTGAAATGGTGCATGGCTTTGGTACTTTGGTAGGATGGATATCTGTTAGTAAGTGGTTAATAATTATGAACAGAACACCTATGGAATCAACATGATAGTTCTTTAATGATGTGATTGGTCTGACTTCATCTTTCCTTCTGTTGAATTTTTGCAATACACAAACCATAGGGATTCCAAAGAGCCCAAGTCCCACAAAATACCTCTTGAACTGTAGTGTCTGCTGGTTAATACACATTTCTGACCTTCAGTACAGGCTCCATGGCCCTCAGACAGCATAGCTACTGGCCCCCATTGCTCCATCTCTCAGGGACTGTGGTAGATTGAATTGATGGTCTTGCTTCTTTGTGTTTCTGTGGTAGTACACCCTGCTGTTACATAGTACACCTTGCTGAGGTCTCAGTTGTGCAGAATGTACTTCAATGCCCCTTCACTTGGCATGGCCATGTGACATGCTTTGGCCGATTGAATGTAGGTGGAAGTGACTACATGTGAATCCTGAACATGGGTCATAGAAGGTCTCACATATTCTCACTTATATCTCTGGTAGCTTTTGTCCTCTGCCATGACAAAATCATGCCTAGTTAGTCACTACCCCTCCAGCCTGGGCTCCAGAATTAGACCTGTGCTGCACAGCCATCCTGTGAACATGAGAAGAGATCACTGTTTTGTTTTAAGCTATTGAGTCCTCAGGTGGCTGGTTAGGTAGCATTTTTGTGGTGAAAGCTAATTGAGACAGTGACAACAGGCAACCTTGGACTTAGAGCTCCCATCATTGGCCCTCCTGGGGATGCTCTGTGGCAGGGGAATGGAGAGTTGCAATTTCATGGTGGAAACCCTCAGATATGTGGACAAGGGAATCCGAGATTGGGAGTGGAGAAATAAAGAAACAAATGGGGGGAGGGCATGTAACTGCTGGCTGTATCTTTCTCTTCCCTGGGATTCTGGCACTTCAGAGGAAGATCAAGATATGAGGTCTACATTCATATTCCCAGTAAAGCCTGAAACTATTCCTGGGAGATCTTGATAAAATGGTAAGGAAAACCCTGCTCCGGACAGTTCTTGGAAGGGTTAGAAGGTTCCTGGAGAGGCAGTGTGTTGTTAGAGCAACTCAGAGGATTAAGGAACAGGTAGAGGTTTCTCTAGAAAAAAAGCAAAGAGAATTGTAATACTGAGTGTAGTACAGTAGTCCCCCCTTGTTCGCAGGGGACATGATCTAAGACCCCCAGTGGCTGCTTGAAACCACAGTTAGTACTGAGTCATTTTCTGTTCATGTCTTCCACCCACAAATTTAATACCTTTTCCATCTTAACTGACCACTTATCATACACTGTGACCATAATTTTTGCAGTTTGAGGTGCAACAGCAAAACTAGCATGGGTTTTGTCCTTCTTGCCAATTTCATGAATAGAAGATTCGTTCTTACCATATCTTAGCAACCTCAGCATATGATTTTTTTACTTTCCTTATTGAGTTGAGAACTTTCACCTTTTCACTTAAAGGAAGCACTTTGTGATTCTCTTTGGCATATCCAAATTACCAGCATCACTACTCTTGCACTTTGGAGCCATTATTAAGTAAAATAAGTACCACTTGAAACAAGCACTGAGATACTGAGACAATCAGTCTGATAATTGAAATGGCTACTAAGTGACTAATGGGCAGGATATGCTGGACAAAGGGATGATTCACTGTCCCAGGCAAGATGGAGGGGGATGGTGCAAGAATTCATCATGCTACTCAGAACAGTGCACAATTTAAAACTTATGAGTTATTTCTGGAATTTTCCATTTAATATTTTCAGACCATGGTAGACTATGGGTAACTAAAACTGTGGAAAGTGAAACCATGGATAAGGGGGGCATACTGTAGAGACTACAGACAGACTCCCAAATGTATAAAGGCTCAAACAATAGAAATTTATCCTTCATTTATGTAACAGTCCTCTGTGGGTGTTCCTGGTCCACAGGTGACTCTCCTCCATGCTGTGATTTAGAGACCCAGGTTCCTTCCATCTTGTGGCTCTGCCACACCCTCAGGCCTTCTGATTTTCTTCAACCATCAGATTGAAGAGGAAAGAGAAAATGGAGAATGTACACCCCCCCTTTTTTTTAGCCCTAAAGTGACACATATCTCTTTTGCTTACATTCCATTGGTTAGGATCAGTTACATAGTGACATTTATATGAGAAGGGGCTGGGAAATATAGAGTATATCTAGGCAGTCACTTTCCAGTGACAGCTCCACACATTGAAAAGGGGGATCTGGATTTTTGTCTCTGCCACAGGGATGCTTTTTCTTTCAACACTTTAAATATTTCACTCCACTCTCTTCTTGCTTTTAAGGTTTCTAAAGGGAAGTCCAATGTAATTCTTATCCTTGTTTCTCCTTAGGAAAGATAGTTTTTCCCTCTTTGGCTTCTTTCAAGATTTTCTTTTTGTTTTTGTTTTTCTGTAGTTTAATTATATTTTTAGGTGTAGTTTTTTGATATTTTCCTACTTGGTATTCTCTGAGCTTCCTGGATCTGTTGTTTGCTGTCAGTAATTAATCTGGGGAAATTCTCAACTATTATTACTTCAAATATTTCTTCTGTTCCTTTCTCTCTCTCTTCTTCTTTTGGTATTTCCATTATGTGTATGTTATACCTGTTGTAGTCTTTTCATAGTTATTTTTTTCCCTATTTTTTTCTTTGCTTTTCAGTTTAGGAAGTTTCTGCTGACATATCTTCATGTTCACTTATTCTTTCTTTGGCTGTGTCCAACCTACTGATGAGCCTATCAAAACCATTCTTGACTTCTATTGCAGTGTGTTTTATTTTTAGAATTTCCTTTTGATACTTTCTTAGGGTTTCCATCTCTCTGCTGACATTACTCATCTTTTCTTGCACATTGTATACTTTTTCCATTAAATCCCTTAGCATATTAATCATAGTTATTTTAAATTCCCAATTTGATAAATTCCAAAATCTCTGCCATATCTGGGTCTAGTTCTGATGCTTACTCTGTCTCTTCAAAATGTATTTTTTTCTTTTTAGCATGCTTTGTAGTTTTTTGTTAAAAGCCAGAAATGAGCTATTGGGTAAAAGGAACTGAGGTAAATGGACCTTTAGTATGAGGTTTAATATTTATTGGGCTAGGAGTTAGGCTGTGTTTACTGTTTGCTCTAGCTGAGGTGTTAGAGGCTAAAATTTCTTACAGTGTCTTTGTTTTTGTCTCCCCTGTTGTCTTTGGATTTCCCTAGAGACTCTCTTAAACAGGACTGGAGGCTTGCAGTTCTTTTAGCTGTAAGTCCATGTTATTACATAGGAGCCTCTTTGATATGTTGAAAACTCTTGGGGGAGGATAAGCATCTCATAATCTATGATTAAGTCTCATTGGTTTAGCCTGTGTTCCTGAGCTATGACCTTCACAAGTACTTCTCAGTTTTTTCCTCCTTCCCCGTTAACTGAGACACGATGAGGAAGTTGGACTTGGGTTTTTCCCTTCCCCCAGGTCAGTTAGGCTCTGGTAAAACCCGAGTTGGTTAAGTTCTGGTAAAATAAGTTTTCCTTAAAAGCAGGCTTTTGTTAAGGAGAACAGAGCACGCTGGGCTTATTTAAAAATGGTTAATTTTCCCCTTCCCCTTCTGGATGTATGAAGGGATTTTTCTCCCATATTCACCCTGAGAACCTGGTGAGGCTCCTGGACATAAAACTCAGGAAAGTGTGGGGGCCCCCAGACAAATTTCTCTCTTAAGCTAGTCCGGGCCCAGTCGCCAATAATTAGTCAATTGCCCTTTACATGTTCCTGCAAGGCTACAGCTGCAGCTCTGCTCCTAATAAACTATAATCCTCCATATTTGTCTGTCTCTCCAGTTTTCGGGGTGACAGTTTGTCCTGAAACCTCAATTCCCTGATGTATCTAAGACTTGTTGATTTTCAGTTTGTTCAGCTTTTTTTTTTTTTTTTTTTTTGTGAGGATAGGGGTGATGACTTCCAAGCTCTTCACATGTCAGACTGGCTAGGGCTTCCTTAAATAGGGAAGCTACTTATCTTTAACTTGCAGATAAGGCTATGGCAAATCTCCTACTTTACCTTTATCCTCAGAGATGACGCAATTCAATAGCTAGTTTCCTTTACACCAGTGGAGTTGAGCTCAGTACAGCCCATTCATGCTGGTTCTTCTTATCTCTCAGTTAATATGTTATGTCTACAACCCTCTCTCATTCCCTTCTATAATA
Source organism: Balaenoptera musculus (assembly GCF_009873245.2). Taxonomy (NCBI): domain Eukaryota; kingdom Metazoa; phylum Chordata; class Mammalia; order Artiodactyla; family Balaenopteridae; genus Balaenoptera; species Balaenoptera musculus. The sequence goes on along the minus strand of NC_045785.1, from coordinate 122,832,366 downwards.
TTCATTTATTGCTCCTAGTCTCAGCCTCTGAGGTGCCACAAAACAAATCTAACATAACAGCCTTGTCGATATTTAAAAACTTCTGTTTTGTTCCTTCAAATCTCCCCTAAATGTTCCTGTTTTCTTCAATAGTTCCTCATAGGGCATGGTTTCAAGTTTCTTGTCCTTTGAGATTACTTATGATCTATTGTAGTTCAGGATTTTCCTGAGATCTTAGTAATACCATAATCCTCAAAGTAATTTTCCCACATATATTTTTGTGTGTATTTAGTTTTCTTTCTACATTCAGAAGAGTCTTTCTACTGGAAAGGAAAAAGCAAACTAGTTCTTCGCCAAAAAACAAATTCTTCCCTAGCAGTGAATGCTAGGTCAGTTTCTCATGTGTCTTGTATAAGGGAAACTGAATGACATAATACTGTCCTCAACAACATTGTTTGAGAAAATGTAGTCTCAAAATTCAAATAATGTAGCTGTCAGCTTTTGCTGCACCATGGGATGTTAGTGGACATATGTGAGCAGAGAAATGACCTGTGCTTGCACAGTGGGGCTTGCCTCTGATACTCCAATGGTTGGCTATGACGAGTGTTCCCTGGGTAGCTGCTCCTTGAGCCTGGTCTCTGGACCACATGTGGAGCTGACCTTAACTCAACCCACAGCCTGGAACCAAGCCCAACCAATTCACTGCTTGAAGCAGAGCTGCCAGTGGAGCCCAGCCTAGATCATCTGATCCATAGTTGGCCTAAAGACCAGTGAACATGAAAATAAATACTTTTTACATAAACCACTGGGTTTTGGGAGGTGGGACCAGGCTGATCACTTGAGCATAAGAGGCGAGCCCCACTGTGTAAGTACAAGTCAATCCTCTGCTCATATTATAACTACTAACATACTGTTGGTCAAAGCAAGTCACATGGCCAGGCCCGAAGTCAAGAGCTGGAGAAATACTCTCTCTCCACCATGAGGCCATGGTAAGAGTGTTGTCTCAGTCTGCCCAGGCTACCTTAACAAAATGCCATAGATTGGGTGGCTTAAACAACAGACATTTATTTCTCACAGTTCTGGAGTCTGGGAAGTCCAAGATCAAGGTGCTGGCAAGGTAGGTTTCATTCTGAGGCCTCTTCTCTTGGCTTGTAGGAGACCGCCATCTCACTGTGTGTTCCCATGCACTTTCTTCAGTGCTGCATGTGGAAAGAGAGTGAGAATTCTTTCTCTCTTCCTCTTCCTATAAGGCCACCAGTCCTATTGGATTAGGGACCCACTCTTGCAACCTCATTTAAACGTAATTACCTCCCAAAGACCCCATGTCCAAATAAAGTCATGTTGAGGGGCAAGGCTTCAATATATGAATTTTTAGAGGGCAATTCAGTCCATAGTAGGTGTCACTGTATAATACTACCACAAGGGATAAATAATTGGAAACAGTAATTCAATCTGCAAAATTATTCATGACCCTCCCTTGTGCAAGATATACTCACACCCATTCCAAGATCCATCCCCACCCCCAAGTCTCATCTAATCACAGCATCGGCTCAAAGTCCAGATTTTCATGACTACATCAGGTCTGCTTGATCAGGAGACCTGTGATCTAAGATGGCAAGTTATCCTCCTCCCCAGCTCTGCACACCCTGTATAGAATGAGAGCACAGGGACAGGATAACCACAGTGCACACTTTGATTTGAAAGAGGGAGGAGTGAGAGCCTGAGCAGGCATATTTATAGCAATTCTGAAAGGCAATTCTGATAGGCAAGTGCTGTCAGGTTTCACTGTCCTGGGGGGTTGGGAATGTCTCTTGGTTAGGCCCTGGGTCTGCTTCTGGGAGTGACTCCAAAGTTCATGTCCTTTGCCACTATGGCTCCACACTCTGGGAGGTCCTCCTTCACTTTCCATCATTCTCCTTAGCCTCTTCTGAAGAGGCCATAGGGGAACATGCCCATCTTGGTGGCAGAGTGGCCTTCTCAACCTGCTCCCTGCCTCTAAAATATAGAGGCTCACAGATCCTTATTCATTGTGAACACCCTCGGGGTTGTTTTTTTTTTTTTTTTTTTTTATACTCTGGGTTTGTGAGGCACCTTTTGCAAACACAGCCCTCCTAAAAACTTTGTGAATTTTCCAAGTATTTGATTACAATCTGCATCATGTGAACAAAGACACACCTACCACTCTTTGGGGGATATGGCTCTCTCTCTCTAGACACAGTTAAGGAAATGTGGGGCACTTCAGGCTTCTGGGCCAAGATTTTTTATATTTCTAGTGGTCCTTTTGTGTAGTTGGAAGAATCTGCTCTGTGATACTTTAGTCCTTTCCAAGGTCTTAAAAAGAGCCATACTTTTGATTTGGTCTTTTTCTCGAGTCTGTGTTTTAATAGCCACTCCTGTGATTTGATGGGAAATAGTTTCGTTTTCCCTACTCTGCAATTTCTGTGATCTCTATATTCCCTCTAATCTCTGCTTGAAATGTGGCCAGTTTTTTCTCAGCTCATTTCGTAGCTGTCTTTACTCTAGTACTTTATCAAATGTAACTAGTAACAGCTAGTCCACAGCCAACAGTCTGCCTTAAAATTTTGTCCTCATTTCATTAGTTACTTGCCTTTCAAGTAACTACAGGTGACAGTTTTATCAAATATTTTACCACTATATAAAATATGTCATCATTTTCCAGTTTATAACAGTTTCTGGGCCACCTGCTTCCCAGCCCAAATTTTTTACACTTTTGTTATAGCAGCAGCTCACCTCTACTCACAAACTTTCTGTGTTAGTCAGCTTCTGCTGTATTACATATATTCCCAAACTCAGTGTCTTACAAAAACGAGCATTTATTTTTATGCTCATGGGCCTGCATGTCAACTATTGTTTAGCTGATCTCAGCTGGACTCACCTGGGTAGCTGTGCTTAGGCAGTGGGTTGGCTGCACATGTTTCCAGCTTGTGGGCTGGGCTCAGGTGTGCTCACGTGTGTTTGCTTTAGGTTCCAGATTGAAGGGACAGCAGCTACTAGAAGAAAACTCTTCTCATGGTGGATTACAGGCACACAGGAAGGCAAGAGCATCTGTAAGAGAGCACATTTCAAGTCTTCACTTATTTATGCATATCCTGTTGGCCAAAGCAAGTCACGTGGCCAAGCCCAAAGTCAAGGGGCAGAGAAACATACACCCTGCCTACCTTGAGGCCATAGCAATTATGTCCACATATGTACAAAGACTGGAAGAAAACATAGAGAAATGAAAATGATTCATATGATAGAACAGTGGAATTGTATGTAATTTAAAAAATTTTCTAAGATTATTATAAATATTTTTTCATAATAATTTTAATTAGAATCCTATGGATCTTAGGAGTATGAAATAATTGTAGAACAATCATATAATAAAATAAAATATGTCCAGAAAAAAAAAGGGTGTGGGTGTAAAATACCACAGGAGCATAAAGAATTGGGACCAATAATGCATAATAATTTGGCACAAATTGCTATCTTTATTTGCTTTTCTGTTGACTTCCTGTTATTAGGAGCCCAAATGATGTGGTGTAAAGACATGGTGGGGAGGAGAAGCATTCCATAATCCTCTGATTAGGTCTCAGTCTTTTCATGAGCCCGTTTTCCTGGGCTCTGACTTTCTCAGGTGCTTCTCTGCTTCCCACCACTTCACCCTTAAGTGAGACAGGAAGAGGGGGATGGAGCTGGATATTTCCCTTCCCCCAGGTCAGTTGGGCTCTGGTAAAATCCCAAGTTGTTTAGCCTCTGGTAAAATAGTTTCCCTTGAGGGCAGGATTTTGTTAAAAAGAACAGAATAGGGATTGCATTGAATCTATAGATTGCTTTCTTCACAGAATTAGAACAAAAATTTTTACAATTTGTATGGAAACACAAAAGACTCTGAATAGCCAAAGCAATATTGAGAAAGAAAAATGGGGCTGGAGGAATCAGGCTCCCTGATTTCAAACTATACTACAAAGCTACAGTAATCAAGACAGTATGGTACTGGCACAAAAACAGAAACATAGATCAATGGAACAGGATAGAAAGTCCAGAGATAAACCCACACACATATGGTCAACTAATGTATGACAAAGAAGGCAAGGAGATACAATGGAGAAAAGACAGCCTCTTCAATAAGTGGTGCTGGGAAAACTGGACAGCTACATGTAAAAGAATGAAATTAGAACACTCTCTAACACCATACACAAAAATAAACTTAAAGTGGATTAAAGGCCTAAATGTAAGGCCAGACAGTATAAAACTCTTAGAGGAAAGCATAGGCAGAACACTCTTTGACATAAATCACAGCAAGATCCTTTTTGATCTACCTCCTAGAGTAATGGAAATAAAACCTAAACAAATGGGACCCAATGAAACTTAAAAGCTTTTGCACAGTGAAGGAAACTATAAACAAGATCAAAAGACAACCCTCAGAATGGGAGAAAATATTTGCAAATGAATCAACGGACAAAGGAGTAATCTCCAAAATATATAAACAGCTCATGCAGCCCGATATTAAAAAAACAAACAACCCAATCAAAAAATGGGCAGAAGGGCTTCCCTGGTGGTGCAGTGGTTAAGAATCTGCCTGCCAATGTAGGGGACATGGGTTCGAGCCCTGGTCTGGGAGGATCGCACATGCCGCGTAGCAGCTAAGCCCGTGCGTCACAACTACTGAGCCTGTGCTCTAGAGCCTGCGAGCCACAACTACTGAAGCCCACATGCCACAACTACTGAAGCCCGTGCGCCTAGAGCCCGTGCTCTGCAACAAGAGAAGCCACTGCAGTGAGAAGCCCGCACACCGCAACGAAGAGTAGCCCACGCTCGCCGCAACTAGAGAAAGCCTGTGTGCAGCAACGAAGACCCAATGCAGCCAAAAATAAATAAATAAATTTAAAAATAAATAAATAAAATAAAATAAAAAATAGACCTAAAAAAAAATTAAAAAAAAAAATGGGCAGAAGACCTAAATATACATTTCTCCAAAGAAGACATACAGATTGCCAAGAGGCACATGAAAAAGATGGTCAACATCACTAATTATTAGAGAAATGCAAGTGAAAACTACAATGAAGTATCACCTCACACCGGTTAGAATGGGCATCATCAAAAAATCTACAAGCAACAAATGCTGGAGAGGGCGTGGAGAAAAGGGAATCCTCTTGCACTGTTTGTGGGAATGTAAACTGATACAGCCACTGTGGAGAACAGTATGGAGGTTCCTTAATAAACTAAAAATAGAATTACCATATGACCCAGCAATCCCACTGCTGGGAATATACCCAGAGAAAACCATAATTCAAAAAGACATATGCACCCCAATGTTCATTGCAGCACTATTTACAATAGCCAGGTCATGGAAGCAACCTAAATGCCCATTGACAGATGAATGGATAAAGAAGATGTGGTATATATATACAATGGAATATTACTCAGCCATAAAAAGGAATGAAATTGGGTCATTTGTAGAGAAGTGGATGGACCTAGAGAATGTCATACAGAGTGAAGTAAGTCAGAAAGAGAAAAATATCGCATATTAACGCATATATGTGGAATCTAGAAAAATGGTACAGATGAACCGGTTTGCAAGGCAGAAATAGAGACACAGATGTAGAGAACAAACGTATGGACACCAAGGGGTGAAAGTGGTGGGTGGGGGCTGGTGGTGTGATGAATTGGGAGATTGGGATTGACATATATACACTAATACGTATAAAATAGATAACCAATAAGAACCTGCTGTATAAAAAAAATAAATTAAATAAAATTTAAAAAAATTCAAAAAAACAAAAACAAAACAAAAAAGAACAGAACACTATGGACTTGTTTCAAAAAACCTACTTGTCCTCTTCCCTTGCCAGAAACATGAGGGGAATTTTCTCTGATCTTTACTCTGAGGACCTGATGGGGCTCCTGAAGGTAAAACTTATGAATGTTAAGGGCTCCACTAAGACTCGGCCCTTGGAATTTTTAACTTATAGCTGGTCCACACTTAGCCTCTTGCAAGTGTTTCTACCCATACTGGCTCCAGCGGTGGACTCCTGCTCCCAGGAAGCTGTGATTCTCTGTATTCACCTGTCTCTCTAATTTTCAGTGTGGCGACTTGCCTTGTGACCTCAATTTTCTCACAGATCTAAGAAGGGTTGTTGACTTTCAGTGTGTTTAGCTTTTCTTCTTGGGAGGACAGGAATGACCACTTCCAAGCCCTTCACATGTCAGAGAGAAACTGCTTTTCTTATTAGAAAAAAAGAAAACTTTTTCTCGTGGAAAAGAAAAGAAATTGCTTGAAATTCTCATGACACACATGTAACTGCTGAATATGGTTGCTTCTTAGGAAAAGTTGAGGGAATAACATAGAAATGTAACTCAGTAAAGGTGAGTCAGTAAGGTGATAAATGGATGACATTTACTATTTATCCCTTAGGTGTCCAATTCTTGATGTAAGGAGTGAATTTAGAGATTCTGGAGGAGTAGATGGAAGCTAATTTGTGGGTCAGTCTTGTCTGAATAGCATTGCTACCAGCCTAACTTTTGCTAGAAGCTTGAAGATAGACAATTTGCAAATAAGAAACAGAAACGCTGGTGTTTTATATTGCCCACAGGAAGACTCCATGTGCTTAGGAATCCACATCAGCGGGGAAAGGCAGGGTGGGGCAGAGTTGACATTCAGTGACAAAATTACAAAAATTAAGTGACCTGGATAGAAGGGCACCTGCGGGCAAAGCCAGACTTTTCTTTATGAAAGTAATTTTAGATCCGTTTCAGCCCATGCTGGGTGGAATCCTTAAAGATCTAAACCTCAAGCATGGTAAAGTATTGAATAATTTTTGCCTTGAAAAACTTTCAAGCAGATGTTACTAGTTGTCCTACAGAGGTTATAGAGAAACAGTAGTCCCATGAATCATCTATTGGTCTTTTCTATCAGCATAAAAGCATGTTACAATATTTCTCATTAAAAGGAAAAAACCCTCTCTTTACCTCATGTCTCCCTCCATATACCTTTTTTTTTTGCTTTCTTTTACCCTAAACCCCTCTGAGTTGTCTATTCTCACTATCTTCTTTGTCTACCTCCCACCTTCCTCCTGAACACTCTCCAACCTTGTTTTCTCTCCTCCCCAGTACTCTTCTACAACAGAACTTGTCAACGTCATCAGTTAAGTCCATGCTGCTGTGATTAAGTCTCAGTCTTCCAATGAGCCTGTGTTCCTGGGCTCTGACCTTCATAAGTGCTTTTCAGCTTCCCCCTCCTTCTTCCTTAAGTGAGACAGGAAGACAGGGCTGGAGTTGGTTATTTCCCTCCTCAGTTCTCAATCTGCGTCTTACTAGACTATGGTACATTGTTACATTACTGTCCCCAAAAGGTCATGTGTCTCAGGCTCCACCCCCACGTGGTGTCCTTCCACATCAACTCTGGATTTGGCCATGGGGCTTGTGTTGACCAATGAGTCATCAGCAAGTCTGAAGCAAGCAGAGGCTTGATAAGCATTCGTGCATTGATACTGGCTCTCTTGGAGCCCAGCTGCCAAGGAAACAAGTCTGTGCTCTCCTGCTGGAGAGGTGATGTGGAGGAGAATCAAGATGTGGCAGTCCAAACTGACCACCAGATCTATCAATGAGGCCCTCGGGAAAGAGTCAGCTCCCAGCCAACCTGCTGTCTGACTGCAGCTGCTTAAGTGTCCCTAAGCAAGACCATTAGAAGTGCTGCCTAGGAGCAGTGTCTGCATCATGGTGGTGTAAGACAGTTCTCCTTTGTATCCCCCCCTTTTAAACAATGAAATAAATATCCATCCACGAACATAAGGGCCTCTGTGGGTGTTGTGGGATCTAGCACCATATGCCAAGGAATCTGGGAGAAGTCTTGTCCCCCGTGCATTCAGTAATAGGCAGACAGACCTTGGTATGGGCTGTGGAAACGGGGAGCCAGCAAACCTGCCCAGACCTCTCTCAGCACAGTCAGGAAAAAACCTGGAGCGTGCTGCCCTGGGTAGATATCCATGCATGAAGGAGAATTTGCAAAAGTCCAGCTTTCCCAAGGAGAGATTCCAGCACACTATTCTAGAAAAAAAAAAAAAAAATGAGTTTGATTACAGTGGAGGTGGGGATAAGTGAAACTTTCCCAGGTCCCCCACCCCTCGAGGTGGGACCTCCATGACAGGGGGGAGAGGGATATTGGGAAAGAAGCAGAGAAGGGACTTCATTCCTGCTGATTGCACTCAGCAAGAAGTCCGCCCACAAGCCTCTCGGCGTACCGAACCCAGGAATCTATCAGATCCATGGGCACCTCTAAGGCCCCAAGTGCTAAACCCACACCTTCCCCAACTCTGCACCGACACCTGCTGTGCACTTGCACACGAGGCAGCGATAGACAGCCCCAGTAGACTGGGAGCATTCAGGAAACAAGCCACTATCTGTGGGCAAGGAGAAACCATAAACTTGAGCTATAGCGCCATCTTCTGGAAAATAAAAGAGAGGGTTCCACTAGCTAGCCTAGTGACTGGTAGGAACCAGAGAAGACATAACAGTTTAAGAATCCTGCCACAAGAGAGAGCAAGAGGAGTGGAGCAGGTACAGACAGATTAAACCCCAGATAATAGCACTCAAATAAATAAAATCAGAAATGAAGGAGGAGACATTACAACTAATAATACAGAGATATAAAGCATCATAAGAGACTCTTATGGATAATTACATGCCAACACACTGGATAACCTAGATGAAATGGATAAATTCCTAGAAACACATAACCTACCAGGACTGAATCAGGAAGAAATACAAAATCTTAATAAACCAATAATGAATAAGGAGATTGAATAAGTAATGAAAACCCTCCCAACACAGAAAATCCCAGTACCAGTTGGGTTCACTAGTGAATTCTACCAAACATTTAAAGAAAAATTAATACCAATCCTTCTCAAACTCTTCCAAAAGATTGAAGAGGAGGGAACACATCCAAACCCATTTTATGAGACCAGAATTACTCTAATACACCTGATGCAAATATTCTCAACAAAATATTAGCAAATTGAACTCAACAACACATTAAAAGGATTATACACCATAATCAAGTAGGATTTATCCCTGGGATGCAAGGATGGTTCAACATAGGCAAATTAATAACATGATAGACCACGTTAATAGAACGAAAGATAAAAATCTTATGATTATCTCAATAGGTGAGGAAAAAGCATTTGACAAAATACAACATGATTAAAACTTTCAAAAAATTGGGTAAAGAGAGAACATACCTCAAAATAACAAAGGCTCTATATAACAAACTCACAGCTAACATTATACTCAATGGTGAAAAGTTGAAAGCTTTTCCTCTAAGATCAGGAACAAGGATACCCATTCTTACCACTCTTATTCAACATAGTACTGGAAGTCTTAGCTAGAGCAATTAGGCAAGACAAAGACATAAAAGACATGCAAATAAGGAAGGAAGAAGTAAAATTGTCTTTGTTTACAGATGATATGATTTTATATGAAGAAAATCCTAGAGACTCAGCCAAAAAACTGTTGGAACTAATGAATGAATTCAGGGAAGTTGCAGGATATAAAATTAACATTCAGAAATCTGTTGCGTTTCTATACACTAACAACAAAACATCTGAAAAAAAAATGAAGTAAACTATCTCATTCACGATTGAATCAAAAATAAAATACTTAGGAATAAATTTAAACAAGGAGCTGAAAGATCTGTACAATGAGAACTTTAATGAAAACAATGAAAACTTTAAAACTTACCATATTAAAACCTAATGAAAAAAATTGAAGAAGACACAAACAGATGGATAGATATCCCATGTTCGTGGATCAGAAGAATTAATATTGTTAAAATGTCCATACTACCTAAAGTCATCTATAGATTTATTGCAATCCCTCTCAAAATTCCAATGGCATTTTTCACAGAAATAGAAAACACAATCCTAAAATTTGTATGGAACCACAAAGAACTAGACTAGCCAAAGCATTCACGAGAAAGAAGAACAAAGCCGGAGGCATCACACATCTTCATTTCAAACTATATTACAAATCTATAATATTTTACAAAATATTGTACTGGCATAAAAATAGACAAATAGACCAATGGAACACAATAGAGAGCCCAGAAATAAACCCTCATGTATATGGTCAACTAATATTTGACAAAGGAGCCAAGAATATTTAATGGAGAAGGGATAGTCTCTTCAATAAATGATGCTGGAAAAACTGGATAACCACATGCAGAGCAATGAAATTGGATCCCGATCTTGCACCACTCACAAAAATTAACTCAAAATGAATTAAAAACTTAAACATAAAACCTGATACTATAAAATTCCTAGAAGAAAACATAAAGAAGAAACTCCTTGATGTTGGATTGGGTAATAATTTTTTTGATATGACACCAAAACCACAAGTAATAAAAGAAAAAAATCAACAAGTGGGACTACATCAAACAAAAAAGTTTCTGCACAGCAAAAGAAACAAAGAATATGAAAATCAACCTGCAGAACAGGAGAAAATATTTGCAAATCACATATCGAATAAGGTGTTAATATCCATGATATATAAAGAATTCATACAACTCAATAACAACAACAACAACAAAACCCCAAACAATCTGATTAAAGATAAGTGGAGAAACTGATAGACATTTTTCTAACGAATGCATACAAATGGCCAACAGGTGCCTGAAAACGTGCTCAGTGTCACTAATCATCAGGGAAATGTGAATCAAAACTACAGTGAGATATCACCTCATACCTATTAGAATGGCTATCATCAAAAAGACAAAAAATAACAAGTGCTGGCGAGCATGTGGAGAAAAGGGAACCTTTGTGCACTGTTGGTAGGAATGTAAGTTGGTTCGGCCTCTATGGAAAACAGTATGGAAGCTCCTTTAAAAAATTAAAATAGAACTACCACAGGACCTGGCAATCCCACTTCAAAGGAATATATTCAAAGGAAATGAAAACAGGAGTTAGAAGAGATATCTGCACACCCATGTTTATTGTAGCACTATTCACAATAGCCCAGATAAGGAAACAACCTAACTGTCCATCAGTGGATGAATGGATATACGTATAATGGAATCTTATATAGCCATGAGAAAGAAGAAGATCCTGCCATTTGCAACAACATGGATGGATCAGACAAACACTGCATAATATCACTTATGTGGAATTTTAAAAAGCCCAACTTAAAGAAATAGAAACTAAATTGATGGTGTGAAGGTTACCAGGGACTAAGGAATGGGGGAAAAGGGGAAATGCTGGTTAAAGAGTATAAACTTCTTTCCAAGATGAATAAATTTTGGAACTCTAACGTGCAACATGATGATTATAGTTAATACTGTATTATATGCTTGAAAGTTGCTAAAAGAGTAGATCTTAAATGTTCTCACTACAAAAAAGAAATGGTAATCATGTGACATGATGCAGATGTTAGCTAACAATATGGTGGTAACCATTTTGCAATATAGAAGTGTATCAAGTCAACACATGTATGCCTTTAACTTACACAGTATTATATGTTAATTATTTCTCAATAAACCTAAAGGAAAAAAATCCAAAATACTGCCTACTGAGCCCAGTCCAAATTATTGACCTACAGAATCATAAGCAGAAAATGATTAAGTCACTAAGTTTTGGGGTGTTTTTAATGTATAATAGACAGCTGATATGCTCAACTAATTAGCAGCATTTGACAAAGTTGATCATGCTTATATATGTATATATTTTTCAAATTATGGTAAAATATACATAACATAAAACTTACCATTTTAAAAACATTTTAAGTGCATAACTCAGTTACATTAAAAGCATTCACATGTAAAACCATCACCACTATTCATTTCCAGAACTTTTTCATCACCCCAAACAAAAATTCTGTACCCATTAAACAATAACTTCCCATTTCCCCCTCCCCTATTCCCTGACAACCATCATTTTACTTCCTGTTTCTATAAATTTGCCTATTTTAGGTACTTCATATAAGTAGAATCATATATTTTTCCTTTTGTTCCTGGCTTATTTCACTTAGCATAAAGTCTTCAAGTTTCATCCATGTTGTAGCACGTATCAGAATTTCCTTGTTTTTAAGGCTGAATAATATTGCGTTCTATGTGTATGCCAAATTTTGTTATCCATTCATCAGTTGATGGACATTTGGGTTGCCTTTACCTTTTGGTTATTGTGGAAAATGCTGGTATGAAGATTGGTATGCAAGTATCTGTTTGAGTCCCTGTATGTCTTTCTTTTTGAAATCCCTTCTTCCAGGATGTTTTTTTCTCTTATTTCACTAACTGCTTCTTCTCATATTTCTTTGTTGTTCTTACCTGCCACACTGTTGAACATTTGAATACCTCAGAGCTCATTTCTTGGATTTCTCTTTCTATACTCATTTCCTTATTCAATCTGGTCCCTTGGCTTTAAATTCCCACATTTGAGATGAGACCCACGTTTATGTTCCAGCTTGGAGCATAACTACAAACTCACACTCAACTGTCTACCAGAAATACTGATTTGTATGTCTAATAGGCATCTTAAACTAAATCAGTCCAAACTTTAAATCCTGATATTACTCTCAAATTTTTCTTCTATAGTTCCCATCTTATTAAGTAACAGTTCCATTCTAACAGTTTCTCTGGCCAAGTTATTCTTGATTCCTGTCTTTTTCTTTTAATTCATTTGGAAATCTTGTAGGCTGTACCTTCAAAATATATCCCTAGTCGTTCCTCCTCCACCTGAAGTAAACCACCAGCATCTGTTACCTAGGTTATTGCTGATAACCTCATAGCTGGTCGTCATGCTTCCACTTTTCTCCTCTACAGTCTGTCCTCAACACAGCACCTAGAGTATTTTTAAAAGGCACCCCCTCTGCTCAAACTCCTCCAATCAGCGTTGTAAAATCCAAAGTCATTACTGTGTCTTTTAAGGTCTTTATGTTCCTGCCATATTTTTTTTTAAGTTAATTAATTAATTAATTAATTTTTGGCTGCCTTGGGTCTTCGTTGCTGCGCGCGGGCTTTCTCTAGTTGCGGTGAGCGGGGGCTATCCTTCGACGCGGTGTGCGGGTTTCTCATTGCGGTGGCTTCTCTTGTTGCAGAGCACGGGCTCTAGGGGCGTGGGCTTCAGTAGTTGTGGCACGCAGGCTCAGTAGCTGTGGCTCATGGGCTTAGTTGCTCCGTGGCATGTGGGATCTTCCCGGGCCAGGGCTCGAACCCATGTCCCTTGCATTGGCAGGCAGATTCTTAACCATTGTGCCACCAGGGAAGCCCTGCTCCTGCCATATTTTTGATCTTATCTCCTATGACTTTCCTCCTATTCACTCCACATTGGTCTCTTTGCCATTCCTCAAACACACTGTACACATTCCTCCTTCAGAATCTTGGCACTTGCTTGTCCTTTTCCCTGGAAAATTCTTTTTCACTTCCTCAGGCCTCCATTTGAATGCCACCATCTAAATGAGACCTCCCATGACTACCATTTAAAAAACAGCTACTTCCCCATATTCCACATCTTCTATCTCTTGTAGTCTGCTTTATTTTCTTCATTATATTTATCTGACATTCTTCCTTTATATTAACTTTTATCATCTGCTTTCCCACTGGAATGTAAGTTCCATAGGTGCATGGACTTGGTCTATTTTGTTAATTGCTGCATTGCTGGCAGCCAGAATAGTCCTTGGCAAGTAGTATGCACTCATTCAATTAATGTTGAATGGACGAAGACATCATAAGCAACTCTGCCTCATAATATATACACTAGAATGTAGATCTGAAGAATATACCCTCAGCTAACAGGACAAGCTGACCTTCAGAAAGTAGTTACTTGTTGTACATCTATTAGATTGTGAAGATTGCTTGTCCTAAGGATAATACATTTCATTTCAGTATAGAGTAGTTTTTTTTGTTTTTTGTTTTTTTTATGGCAGTTGTTAGAGAGCAAGACCATTTGTATTTTGCAGCCACTTCTGGCTCATGATATACAATCAGGAATTTTATCTTACCATTCAGTGATGCAGCGGTAGAGAGTAGGGAAGGGAGAAGGATGTCAAAGAATAACTTAGTAATAATTAAAAATTATATTTTTATACAAATACGGAATGAACACACATCAAAGAGTTACTAACCTCATTAACAAGGGAATCAGTAGTAAAGTTGGTGTCAAGAGCAATTGAAGAACTTTTAGGCACATCATGACATTTAGAATGTCGACTACCAGGTTAGATGCAAACTTGGTTAGTATCATTCTGGCCAATAAAACCACAGCTTTGTGGTTAACTTTTCCATAGTAGAGAAATTATTTACAGTTCTACCTGATGAAAATCTGCAAGTTATCTTCTAACCTCAAAGAATCTTGGTCCCAATCAATAATAGCAAGTCAAACAAAGGTAAGTCTGCTAGAGAATTAGATACTTTTTGAGGTAGGCCGTGAGACGAAGCTCCAGTATGACACTGAAAGGCACACAGGTCTCCTTCTGCCTTATTTCCAAGTTTGGCTATATTTTTCTTAACATGACATAGACCGAATTGAATCTGAGATTCTACTTATTAATTTAGGAGTTTTTCAAAGGGAAGGGATTCCCCATGATAAACAAAGTAGTGGTGACCTTATTTTTCAATCCCCAAATCAGAAACATCCAATACGAAAGTTGGGAGATGAGAGTGGATCAACAGTTATGCAGCTTATTTGAAATCAAGACTTTCAGACAATTGTGAATGATGCTCCGTGTAAGGATAAAGACTTTTGAATCTAATCATTAGTTTTTCTTTTAAAACAATTTCTTGGTTAAGAAGTTTTTTGTTTGGAGTGCATGCAATGCTTGGGGATTCATGTAAGCAGGGAAATGAACATGCTGAGGAATTAGTGCTAACTATTACACCCCACAAGGAATTGTAGATCAGTGGCTGGCCGTGGTCCCCCCTAGGATGAGATTGTAGTGCCTGAGGCTGCACTCCAGAGACTGGAGTGTGTGTTCTCAGTTCTATCACAAGTGTGTAGAAACTACTGGAGGCCAAAAGAAGATGCGGAAAAATGAGGAAGGAATTAGATTACTTCTCATAATCTGTGAATCACAGTAGTATTGTTACTCCCGTTTACTGAAAGGAAAGTAAGACTTTAGAATATGAAGTAACAGATCCATGCAGTTAATGGCAGGACCATCTCCAAAGTCAGTTATTTTTACTTCTTTCTTTTACTAAAAATGGTACATCACTGCTTTCATCTGGGTGACTTGGCAGAGCAGATGGTCCATAAATCCTCCGTGTCTCTGGACCTCGTGTTATTATCTTAGGTGTGTTCATACATGTAAAGCTCTTATCTGGCACAGGGTAAGCACTCAGTGTATGCCAGATATTACCTTCATTACCGGTTTTGCATGCCCTTTGCACCCACTAAATATCTTATTTTATCCTTGCAACAATTCTATGAAATTGGCAGGGCAGATATTATTGCTGTCTTACAGATGAGAAAACGGAGGTTCAGGTAGATTTAGCATCTTTTTCCACAATAACTTCGGGAGTAAGAGGCAGATGTGACTAAAATAGGGATCCTGTCTGGAGCCATCCCCACTGCACATCCCACTGCCGCCTTTGCAGACACTGTTGTTTTCCCACATGCTGCTTCTCTGCTCCCCACACCAAGCCCCAGTGATCACAGCACTTTTCTCTCTGGAGTGTCCAAGTATTCTCTTCCACCTCCTTCTCCCTGCCTGTCTCCTTAAATATTCGTTTTGAGGTATGTGCTTTTGAAACTGGAAAGAAGGGCAGCATGCAACTTGTAGCCACCAACCTTGCAGTGAGGGAGGGCTAACAGCTCGCTCTGCTGTCCATTCCGGGTAGGGCAGGCTCTGCACAAAAGCTCGGGGTCCCAGTGAAGGGTCACAGTCCCTAAATTACCCCCAGAAAGAGATACCGTGGTAAAACTCCAAAATTCAAACAATAAGCTAGGAAACAAGGTCTGAAAGAATTCATATTCCCTACTTATTTGTAGTATCACTAGAAAAAATATGTGAAGATCTTGGAAATTCAGGTGGAATTATTAGAAGAAATAATCTTATTTGTAAAATATATATATATATATATTATTCATATTACAAAGAACCTGGGCTTTGGAATCAGACACACCAAGAGTCTAATCCTAACTCTGCTATTGATCAGTTTTTTGACTTTGGGGAAATTACCCCCACTTCTCTAGCCTCACTTTCTCCTTCTTTGAAAAGTAAATAGCTGATGTTGCCAACTGCCTCGCACAATGGACATTCAGTGGAAAAATAAAAAAGGAAAATAGGGAAGAGATAGACATGTGGGCATTAAAAATTCTTAATGATAGACTGCCTTAATGGAAAGCTGTATTCAATCTATAACATTTTTATTTCATTAACTATTTTATATGTCTATTCTGGAATTTTGCTTCTCTTATCTTTTTAGACACATATCAATTATGGAAATTAATGAATTTGTCCTTAAAAGTAGTTGCCTACTCAATTCCATAGCCATCAAGAGTAAAGGCAACTCTGCTACAAAAGAGGAAAAGTCTCCATTTCTGGGATACGAGCTCAAACCAAACCAACCAAAGACCAAAAAACTCTCTATCACTTGCTTCCCACGAATAGCTTAAGGCAGAGCTGGGTGATTAGGAGAGGCTTCCTGGAACAGGTGGAGTTGGATACGAACTTGACTGTTGAGTTAAATAGGTAGAAACAAGGGAAGAAATTAATGAATATACCTCAGCCTATCCTTCAAAGCCTGGGGATTTACGAAGGGGATCAAAGGCCAGTGGCCCCAAAGGGGAAAGTTATACAGAAGAGACCAAAAGGATGTTTCAAGAGAAGCCTAGAGAAAGAGGCCGTTTGGTACGATAATTACATTTATAATTCAAGGAAACTTCAGAACATTTACAATATGATGAAAACTTAAAGACACTTATTGTTAACTAATAAAAATAGCTAAGCAATGATATCACAAATCTGTGATCCATTATTATATCCATTAGAATGACTGGATTAGTGAAAGAAACAAGTGGAAGTTGGGTAGATTATACTGGAGCTCAATCTCTCTCAGCATAGAGAAGAGAACAGCTGATGGATAAACAATTGCTATCCCCAATGGAGGAGTCCAGCAGATTCTTATGGGCTGCATAACGCTCTTTCAATCTTTGGAAAGGGAAATTAAAAATAAAGCCAAAACTACAGAATAGAAACATATCTTCTGGGTGTTCTGAGCCTTTTGTGACTGGGCTTTCTTGGGTCATGGTGTGCAAGAATTTTTAAGGTGAACTCTTAGAAGGGTGCCAACTGCTAACACCCAGTGTTTAACCTATGGGATACAGACTCTGGGGCTATATGTTCACCATTAGCAATAACAGCAACAATGATGCAATACTACAGGCACTCTTGTTTATTGCACCTTGCAGATGCTGAGTATTTTTTTTTTAAATAAATTCAAGGTTTGTGGCAACCCTGCGTTGTTAGATGATGGTTAGCATTTTTTTAGCAGTAAAGCATTTTTTAACTAAGGTATGCACATTGTTTTTTAGACATAATGTTATTGCACACTTAATAGACTACAGTATAGTAAAAACATAACTTTAATATTCACTGAGAAACCCAAAAATTCGTGTGAGTAGCTTTATCGCAGTGTTCTGGAACTGGACTTCAGTATCTCTGAACCTCTAGTTGAGGAGCTAACAGTGGCAGATAGCTTCTCCCTTCTTCCTATTTCTCTTGGGACTCTTTTGACTCTTTCACAGGACTGCTTTCTTCTTCTTCTTTTTTTTTTTTTAACAAATAAACTAATTAATTAAATTAAAAAATGCCCTGGTGTTGATGACAAACAACATCAACTTTATGATGATTTGCTGATCACCTGATCTTCAAACCCATATTTCAAATGTTTGTGTTACCAAAATGACCTCATTCTTTTTTTTTTTTTTTTTTTTTGCCCAATTCATCACCCCCCCACCCCCCCGCGGCTTTCCCCCCTTGGTGTCCATACGTTTGTTCTCTACATCTGTGTCTCAATTTCTGCCCTGCAAACCGGTTCATGTCTACCATTTTTCTAGGTTCCACATCTATGCATTAATATAAGATATTTGTTTTTCTCTTTCTGACTTACTTCACTCTGTATGACAGTCTCTAGATCCATCCATGTCTCTACAAATGACCCAGTTTCTTTCCTTTTTTATGGCTGAGTTATATTCCATTGTATACATGTACCACATCTTCTTTATCCATTCGTCTGTCGATGCACATTTAGGTTGCTTCCATGACCTGGTTATTGTAAATAGTGCTGCAATAAACATTGGGGTGTATGTGTCTTTTTTTTTTTTTTTTGCATGTGTCTTTTTGAATTACGGTTTTCTCTGGGTATATGCCCAGTAGTGGGATTGCTGGATCATATGGTAATTCTATTTTTAGTTTTTTAATGAACCTCCATACTGTTCTCCATAGTGACTGTATCAATTTACATTCCCACCAACAGTGCAAGAGGGTTGCCTTTTCTCCACACCTTCTCCAGCATTTGTTGTTTGTAGATTTTCTGATGATGCCCATTCTAACTGGTGTGAGGTGATATCTCATTGTAGTTTTGATTTGCATTTCTCTAATGATTAATGATGTTGAACATTCTTTCATGTGCTTCTTGGCCATCTGTATGTCTTCTTTGGAAAAATGTCTATTTAGGTCTTCTGCCCATTTTTGGATTGCTTTGTTTGTTTTTTAATATTGAGCTCCATGAGCTGTTTATATATTTTGGAGATTAATCCTTTGTCCATTGATTCGTTTGCAAATATTTTCTCCCATTCTGAGGGTTGTCTTTTTGTCTTGTTTATGGTTTCCTTTGCTGTGCAAAAGCTTTGAAGTTTCATTAGGTCCCATTTGTTTATTTTATTTATTTTTTTTTTTAAAGCACTTTTCTTTTTTATAGCTACTTTATTTATTTATTTTATTTTATTTTTGGCTGCGTTGGGTCTTCGGTTCATGCGAGGGCTTTCTCTAGTTGAGGCAAGTGGGGGCCACTCTTCATCGCGGTGCGGGGACCGCTCCTCATCGCGGTGCGCGGGCCTCTCACTATCGCGGCCCCTCCCGCTGCGGGGCACAGGCTCCAGACGCGCAGGCTCAGCAGTTGTGGCCCACGGGCCCAGCCGCTCCGTGGCATGTGGGATCTTCCCAGACCAGGGCTCGAACCCGCGTCCCCTGCATTAGCAGGCAGACTCTCAACCACTGCGCCACCAGGGAAGCCCCCATTTGTTTATTTTTGTTTTTTGTTTCCATTACTCTAGGAGGTGGATCAAAAAAGATCTTGCTGTGATTTATGTCAAAGAGTGTTCTTCCTATGTTTTCCTCTAAGAGTTTTATAGTGTCCGGTCTTACATTTAGGTCTTGAATCCATTTTGAGTTTATTTTTGTGTATGGTGTTAGGGAGTGCTCTAATTTCATTCTCTTACATGTAGCTGTCCAGCTTTCCCAGCACCACTTATTGAAGAGACTGTCTTTTCCCCATTGTATATCCTTGCCTCCTTTGTCATAGATTAGTTGACCATAAGTGCGTGGGTTTATCTCTGGAATTTCTATCTTGTTCCATTGATCTATGTTTCTGTTTTTGTGCCAGTACCATATTGTCTTGATTACTGTAGCTTTGTAGTATAGTCTGAAGTCAGGGAGTCTGATTCCTCCAGCTCCATTTATTTCCTTCAAGACTGCTTTTTCTACTCGGGGTCTTTTGTGTCTCCACACAAACGTGAAGATTTTTTGCTCTAGTTCTGTAAAAAATGTCATTGGTAATTTGATAGGGATTGCATTGAATCTGTAGATTGCTTTGGGTATTATAGTCATTTTCACAGTATTGATTCTTCCAATCCAAGAACATGGTATATCTTTCCATCTGTTGGTATCATCTTTAATTTCTTTCATCAATGTCTTATAGTTTTCTGCATACAGGTCTTTTGTCTCCCTAGGTAGGTTTAGTCCTAGGTATTTTATTCTTTTTGTTGCAATAGTAAATGAGAGTGTTTCCTTAATTTCTCTTTCAGATTTTTCATCATTAGTGTATAAGAATGCAAGAGATTTCTGTGCATTAATTTTGTATCCTGCAACTTTACCAAATTCATTGATTAGCTCTAGTAGTTTTCTGGTGGCATCTTTAGGATTCTCTGTGTATAGTATCATGTCATCTGCAAACAGTGACAGTTTTATTTCTTCTTTTCCAATTTGTATTCCTTTTATTTCTTTTTCTTCTCTGATTGCCATGGCTAGGACTTCCAAAGCTATGTTGAATAATAGTGGTGAGAGTGGACATCCTTGTCTTGTTCCTGATCTTAGGACTGCTTTCTTCTGTCTAATAGAAATATAGGACTTCCCTGGCAGTCCAGTGGTTAAGACTCTGCACTTTCACTGCAGGGGTCATGGGTTCGATCCCTGGATGGGGAACTAAGATCCCACATGCAACCAAAAAACCCCACAAAATAATAATAATAATCTTAAGAGCATAGAAAGTAAAAGTAGTAAAATAATTAGGATGGGGTGAGTTTGGAGTATTTATCATTTTTGTTTTTAATATACTTTATTTAATTTCAAGTTTATATAATGATAGTTTAATTTTTTAATGCCTGTGTTTAATAACTGCTTACCAAAATTCCTGAAAATTTAACAATTGCCTCTTGTGAGCTGGTACGAGCCAGCTCCAGCACATCATCAGTAGACAACTCAATCAGGTACTGGATATTTATGAAAAATGGGTTTTGGAGTTGTCCAATGTGAATAGGTTTGCTAGGAAAGGAAAAAATATGACTATTATTTAGTAGTTCAAAATTGAAAGAAAGAGTAAATTATGTAATTTAATTCCATTATAATTGTTAGGTTAATGGTAATCTAGAGATATTCCTTAAGATATACCATTGTCTTCATAGCTCCTTTCTCCCTGCCCTCCACTCCAAGGTTTTCTAGATAGATTTTTTGAAAAACAGCTTTATTGAGATATTATTTATATACCATAAAATTCACCCATTTTAAATGTACAGTGAAGTGGCTTTTCATAGCTCCTTTGACTGACTATCCTCAGAGGTTTCCCTCGTCTTTTTCTCTCCTCAGTGAGAAAACTAAGCAGAATGTCGTGTTGATTTCCTGTCTTAAAAGGTTACAACTTCGAATTTTGTCAAATGCTTTTTCTGTTGAGATGATCCTGTGATTTTTATCTTTCCTTTTGTTAATGTGGTGTATCACATTGATTGATTTGGGGGTACTGAAACTTACTTTCATCCCTGGAATAAATCCCGCTTGATCATGGTGTTTGATCCTTTTTATACGTTGTTGAATTTGTTCTGCTAATATTTTTGTTGAAGATTTTTGCATCTACATTCATCAGAGATATTGGCCTGTAATTTTCTTTTTTTGTAGTGTCTTCATCTTGTTTTGGTATCAAGGTAATTGTGGTCTTGTAGAATGAATTTAGGAGTGTTCCCTCCTCTTCAATTTTGTGGAATAATTTGAGAAGAATAGGTATTATCTCTTCTTTATATGTTTGGTAGAATTCCCTGTGAAGCAGTCCAGTCCTGGACTTTGTTTGCTGGGAGTTTTTTGATGACTAATTCAATTTCACTATTAATGATCAGTCTGTTTGGATTGTCTATTTCTTCCTGATTCAGTCTTGGCAAGTTGTATGTTTCTAGAAATTTGTCCCTTTCTTCTAGGCTGTCCAATTTGTTGGTATATAACTGTAGTATTCTCTTTTGATTTTTTAAAATCTCTGTGATATTGGTTGTAATTTCTCCTCTTTCATTTCTTATTTTGTTTATTTAGGTCCTCTCTCTTTTTTTCTTGATGAGCCTAGCTGAAGGCTTATCAGTTTTATCTTTTCAAAAAAAAACACAACAGCTCTTGGTTTCATTTATCTTTTCTATTTTTTGTCTCTGTTTTATTTATTTCCTCTCTGATCAAAGGTTACAGCTTTGAAAGCTATTTTATGTTATTACATAATATTATATACAACAGTAACTTTCTTTTGGGAATGAACAATTAAAACAAACATTTTCAGCAAAGTGGATCTCTCCCACATTAGCCTCAAGCTAAAGGAAGAGAGCCCTTGATGGTGGAATGCCAGACATCAGTCAGCAGGTGAAGCTGGGTTGGTCTTAGTCTTCATGGAAGTCACACCTGTAACATTACACCCCAATATAACAATTATTGGGTTTCAGGCCCTGCCCTCTACTACTATCCTTCCCTAATAGCTCATGGTAAGGAGGCCAAATAAAACATGAGGATAGGACACAGAACTAAAAGTCACTATGGACTTATATGTTAATGCCTTTATATGCATTATAACCAATACAATTATTATTAAATTCCTCATTTTATAGATGAGGCAATTGAGGCTCAGAGAGAGGGTAACTTGTCAGAGGTCTTACAGTGGTTGCCTTGGCCTGCAGTGACACTGTGCAGGACCCCATGTTGGTACATCAGGTACCCTGTAGGCCTGTGAGAGGCACTGTGGACAAGGAAAGCCAATCCCATCCAGAATAGGTCTCAGTTCAGTAAGGATGAATTGATGCTCCTTCTATGGTGAAAGAGGTCTGATGCAATCAACTTGCCACCAAGTGGCTGGCTGGCCTCTTCAAGCCCAGTGTTAGGCTCTGTTACTGGAATATCAAATTTTCATCAGTGGCAGGACCATTAGTGAGAAGAGCCCATGTTTTGGGGCCTCTTCATAAAAGGCCTGATACCATGACCATTATGGATCCATTGCACAAGCCCAGGAGTGGCTGAGAAAAGAGCCTGACCAAGGAGAGAGGACCTCTGCCAGGTTATTGAGGGACTCCTCTTTCCTGGGCATCAATGTGAGAAGCATAGATTTACATGCTTGTGCTCACACCAACAGGTCCATCCACATGCCCCCATGTGTCTCCAGTCTTCCAATTTTGCTTCTTCTAAGACCCTGGTCAACCAGTGAATCCATTGTCACTACACAGGAGTCCAAGTACAACCCATCTCTTCCTCCATTCAAGGTAAATAAGCAAGCACGCTGCTCACAGTTCTGCCCACTGGGAGGATTTCGCTTCACTGCTGCCTTCCAGATCATTCACTTTCAGCTTTCACCCACATAGGGAGGTAATCCATCTGTGTACAAGCCCTGAGATTTTCTTCCTCCATCAGCTGGTTGTAGGCCCCGCTCACCCCAGAAGTAAATTGAAGGAAAGATGTCCATGTATCAGGATAGATGACATCGGGTTTTAGACCATCTGTTCATGCAACTTATTTTTGCTCTCCTGACCTGCTCAGGCTGGATCCCAAATATTTTATTTCCATTGTCTAATGATTTGTTTCTGTTCTCTGTTAATCTTATGACTCAGTGGATTTGGTAATTCCTGGCTCATTAAGGACAGCTTATGCAGCTTATCTAGGACATACTGTCCTCATGGCAGAAGGCAGGAACACAAGAGAGCAAAAGAGCCCTGCATGTGCATTTAGAATTTCTGGTCAGTCATGTTGTATACACATGCACTTACACCCCATTGTCACCTGGCCAAATATGACAAGGGGGTGTGGAAATATATTTTACCCATGGAGAGACAGGGCAAGGGATGGGCTGTATAATGCTCTTACAAGAGAGGGAGCAGAGAGTTGGGAGTAAAATACCATCTGCCACATTCTTGAAGCCTTCTTTGACCAATCCTGCCCATCACGATCTCTTCTTTAGTCTTTCTGTGATATCTATTGTCTATACCACTCACAATTTTCTCCTTAGTTGTGTAGAGTTTTTGTTATGCTTTGGTTTAGGTTTATTTTTCTTCCCGGTAAGCTTGAGAATAGGAACCAGGAATTACATTTCCCTTAAATCTTTTAGTACAGTGCTGAGAGCATCTTACTTCCTCAGCATACTTAACTAAGGGGTTGATAACCTCTTTATGATAAAATCATTAGCCACATCAGTTTTTATCTGGTAGCTCAAGGATCCTTGAAGATGCGCTCAGGAGATATTTTCCTATTATTACTTTACATATATGAGAAGCTACCTCTTTTAAAGGTGATTCAGAAAAGAGCAAGTTCAGAGAAGAAAAAGAAGGCTCAACAAATATTTGTTATATGTGCATAGATATACTCCTCCTTTGTGGAGCTTACAGTATAGCATCTACAAATCCTGGGGTATTTTCTGATCATCACAGAGAAAAGACTGATTTGATCTCAATTTCTAAAAAGTGTTTTGGTGAGATGGACATCAGGGACATGTTATCTTATTCCCTCATAACATTAATATGGAAAGTCAGTTTATATTTAATCACTAGGTGGTGACATTATGGTGTAGTTAGACATAATGTATTCAGATTCTCTATTTGCCGAACAATTCTAGTCAATATTACCAGCAGCTGTTAGGCAAAGGAGACAACTAGTCCATTAAGCCAAATGTTTCCAGTCATCAGAAGCTCTGGGTTGTTTTTCTTTTCTTCTGTAAAGTGGATTAGTGCAAGAATCTAGTTTGTTTATATAGTTATTAGACCTCAGCTCTTTCTTATGTCATCATCTTGAATTAAACAATCTGTGACTAAATGCTAATCTCTGGTTGGCTTCTGTTTTAGCCAAGATATCGAAGGTCAGGGGACCCTGAGCTGCTCTGTGAATCCCTCTGACCACAAGGAGTGCTTCATGGGAAATGAGAGGCCTCTCTGAACATCAAAAAGGGAGCTGGGGTTTTGCTTGCCCACTGATCCGGAGTTGTGACGGAGATAAAATTGTAATTTCTAAGGCTCAGTCTGGTCTTGCCTTAGGTACCTATCTAAGCCTTATGTAACAGGTAATTTTACCGTCAGAAGGACCTGGATTTGACTCTTAACCCCCCACCACTTATTAGCTGCATGATTTCAGGCAAGTTGTATTTTCCTATTTGCAAAATGTAGGCAATACCAATTTTACTACCAAGGGCTGCTGAAGACCTAAGTGTGAATCGATATCTATAACTTTGTCTATCTCCACATTCATATTCATATCTACTAATAATACTGCCCTGCCATGATAGGGGCACTCAACATTTATTAATGTACTTCCCCATCCCTTTATTCCTCATATCAAACTCTCTTCTAGACAAGCCAGTCTTCTCACTGACTCCAAATATGGTTTTCTCATTCTCACCTTCAGATGGTGATGAAATGGGAACAAACGGAAAAATGAATGTCCTTTCCTCAATCTTCCCTTTCAAAATTCTATCCTTCCTTTGAGATTCACTTAAAACACAGCTCTCTGTCTCTGTGTCAAAATGATCATGTCTTAATATTTTATGATCCTGTTTTTTTCTCCATTTCAGAGTGGGTATTTTGATTTCCTAAGGAAAGGATCAATTCCTTAGGACCAGAGCTATGTCATGGACTTCAGTTGCATCCCCTAATGAATCTAACATAGTGCTAGGCACGTGGAAGACTCAAAACACTTAGGTTAGGGATTTGAACCAAAAAAGGACTAACAGCTCTTTAAGGGTAACGCACGGAAGGAGCATTTGCCAGTGATTTGAAGTTTAGAAGATCATGCCAAGAGTTCAGTTTAGTTATTCTGAATTTTAATTATTCTTTACCCCAGGCTTTGGTGAATTTTTTTTCAAGGACCTTCAAGAATATATTAATCGAAACATATAATATTGATAAACATTTTGTAAAGAATAAACTATCTCTCAGAGTCTGCATGAAATAATTTAGACCAGCCAGAAAAATTTATGTCTCTTCTGTAAAATGTTTTATTTAAAGAATTTGGTTTGAATATTTGTTGTTAGAAGATACCCAGCCAGCCTTTGACTATGCCTTTCTAGGATATGCCATCTTGACTAAATTTTAATCCTAGGTTGTCTGTTCTTTCAGCCAGAATCTCCATTGCGCCTGTGGTTATGGACACATAGAAGTGGTACAAACCATTTCTCTTATTTGCCAAAGCTGAACATAAAGAAGTATAATCAGGTTTTGGATCACCTGCTGTTCATATTTGTGTCATTGACTCTCATGTCCTTTCTCCCTCATCTCATCAGTTTTTCACCTAATGGACCGTTGGTCGTGACGATGAAATATTATGACATATTTCTTCAGGATCTTAGAGTCAGGAATGTTTAAACTGCTCCTGGATACTCCTATATTCACTTGATGGACCACTCAATTTTACAATTAACTGACCACTACAGGTATTTGCGCTTTCCAGATAGTGAGGGTAAATAAGAATGCTCTTCCTTCTGACTTGCAGAGAAAAGAGGCAGACAATTGTGTACATGGCATTCTCTGGATATACATCCAGACAAGTAAAAATGAAAATATAATGAACAGATTAAGCTATACAGAATTCATTATAAATCCCTAAACCTAAAGAACAGCAATACAGTAATTATAATATATATCTACACTTCTCCTTAACTTCTGTTATCTTTTGCAAAAATTTTTCCTCAAAGTTTCTAAACTCCCAGAAGTCTTATGTCTGGATACATACTAACTGATTTTACATTGAACCAATTTTATTGTTTTCTGTCACTAGATTTCAAAACCTCTTGAAAAATAAACTGTTATCATTCAAGTAAAATCAATACTATTTATATATATGTAATTGTTTCAAAATAAAGGTCCTTTCAATGTCACGCTCTGGTCTAAAATGTAGATAGATAGAGACGGATATGGATCAATAGATATATATCCACATGTATATTATGTACAAACACGTATAATAATTTTTATTATATTTATATTTAGTATATATTTATTGTGTTTTTACAACTAGTTTATATTTAGTTATAGGTATATATATAAATACATATATGTATATCATAGTCTTTAGTTTTCACTGTATTCTAGTAAGCTGAACAAACTATTAACACGTTACCATAGTACAGATAAATTCATCACTTTGCAGGTCTGGCTGTCTAGAGACTTAGATCTTCTTTATAACCTGAAGAGAAGCATACTAGCAGAATTGTTAAAAACTTGGGTTTTGTGGTCAGGCAACTCTGATTGTAATGCTGACTCTGCTCCTTACTAAAAGCCTCAGTTTTCCTATCAGTAATAAAATGGAGATAGTAATACCTGTCTACTGAATTGTTGAGAGGATAATGAAATATTCACATGAAGTGTGTAGCACCGGGCCTGGCACCTCAATAATTATTAATGCTATTATTGTAACATATCTCTGTCTTTTCTTTCAGGTAACATGTTCTAGCATTTTGTGATTTATTTTCCATTTGTCTCATTTGTTCTTTTCTCCTGACTTTTTCTTTTTTCCTCACTTTCCTGACTTTTTTCCATTAAACAAGATTTTTAAAATATAACATTTTATCTCCTCTACTAAATTTTGGCTAAACAGTTTTGCATTATTGTTTTAGTGATTACAGTAGAGATTACAATATACACCCTTGACTAACTACAGTCTACCTTAAATTGGTCTTTTTCACTTTCCGAACAATGCAATAACCCTACAAGAGTTTAAGCCATTTATTTCCCTCCCACATTTTGTGTTATTGTTGTCATACATCTTACTTCTACACATGTTATAAATACCATAAGATAGTCCCCCACGCCGAGTCCCGGGACCCTGAAGATTATGGTTTAAAATTATTTCTTCATAGAGCTCCATTCTAATAATAATAATAATTGGTCAAATTGTTAAGATCATTAAAATAAAATCATTTCAATTGGTTTGGGAAATTATGTCTATCTTTGCCTTCTTGAGAACCCTGTAGATGAAGTCATTCAAGCTTTAAATCTGTAAACTCTACCATTCCTAGTTTCAGGACCAAGACTCACCAAAGAATGAGGTTTATTATTAACCTCACTCAGATGCCAGCTGGTGTGGTCTAGGATTAATCCTGCTTGTATAGACCTAAGACCTGATGAGCTTGGTTGTGTGCCTTTGGAATCTATATACTATAGGATTTGCATTTGCTTACCCTCTTCTCTCTTCCCTTGAATTAACCTCTCTCCTCAGTTGGTTCTATCTGTAATGGTTAGGTATCTGCCTCAGTTTACTAACCAGCACATTATTCATCTTACTGCTAGGATGTGACCACTGTGTTTGACTTCAACCTACCTAGTCAGAGACTTAATATCCTGCTTAAATCTTGTCAGATGGCATCTCTGGGGGAAATCACTTCTAGCTCTATAACTAGTGGCTGTGATTCTTTTACAAATAAACAGGTTGATTCTTCATATGACAGTGCTGCCACTCTTACCACCAGTCTGACTTTGAATTTCACTTGGCACTGGAATTCACTTATTTGAAGGGATAGTCCTCCAATTGGGGCAATTCTTCTTGTCCCTTTTAACCCAGTTTTGGCTTCTCTATCTTCACTAGGCCATGTTGCTGAAGTTTTAGCACTTTTCAAACCTGAGCCTTAGAAGTGAAGACTAAACTGAACATTACGTAGAGTAGCAGTTCTCAAAAGTCTAGTCCCTCGACCCCTGCACGTCCCTGAGATCCTTTCAGAGTCTTTGGGTGGGGGGGGGAAACTTCATAATTATATCGACTTTATTTACCTTTATCACTGTGTTGACATTTGCACTGATGACACAAAAGCAATGAAGAATAAAAGGGCTGGTACCTCAGAACAAACCAAGCAGTGGCACAAACCATAGTAGTAGTCATTGCATTCTTCCTGCCATACATTTGCAGTTAAACAAAAAAAGCCAGTAGTTCCCCTAACAAACGTCCTTGGTGAATTATGAATTTTATTAAATATCAATTCCTCGAGTGTTTGTACGTTCTGTTGTAATAGAATGGGAAATGCATAAAAACATTTCTGCTGCATTCTAAAATATGATGGTTATTTCTGGGGGAAAAATACTTTGCAGTTGTTTAAGTTGTGAGCTGAACTACTGACTTTTCTCATGAAACACCATTTTTATTTGAAAAAATAATTGACATATAAACTATGGTTGTTTTGACTTGGGTATTTGGCAGACATTTTCTAAAAATAAAATGGATGAAGTAAACCTGTCACTTCAAGGAAAACAACTGACAGCGTTTGTTGTCAATGATAAAATTAGAGAATTCAAGCAAAGATTCAAATATTGGGAAACTTTTATTTGCTACTATAAGCTTGATAGCTTCCTAATACTTAAAGGATTTTCTGATGAGAAATGTGATTCTTTGATATTGTATGACATAATGTCAACATTTGGAAAATCTGCACAACTCAGGAAACCAGTATTTTCTAATAACCAAAGTATGATGATACAAAATTATGCATGGTTAAAAGATGTGTTCAAAGTGCAAGATAGACCAAAGGATTTTAATGTAATAAGACTACAAACAGTTCATTGAGGCAGTTTCAGATTTCATACTGCAAATAATCTGTAAGAAGCTATCACTTGTAGAATTTTGTTTTAATGTCTAAGAGGAATAGCCTCAATTATGTGCAAAGGCTAGTAAAATATGCTTCCTTTTCCCAACTATATCTGAATTAGGCTGACTTTCCTTCATAACCTTCAATGAAAACAACATATTAGAAGAGATTGAATACAGAAGCAGATATTAGAATCTAGCTGTCTTCTGTCAAGTCAGACATTGAAGAGCTTTGCAAAATGAAAAAATAATGCCACTCTTTACACTTAAATTTCTTTCTTCTGAAAAAGAGTTATTTTTCATTAAATATGTCTATTTTAAAAGGCATTGGGTTTATTATTGTCATTCTTAAATAAACAGGTAAATATTTTTTAAATGTCTCAGTTGTAATTTCTAATATGGTAAATATCAATAGATGTAACTCACACAAATAATTCTTTTGGAGTTTTCAATGGTTTTAAGGATATAAAGGGGGTTGAGAACTACTAACATTATTGAGAAAAGGGTGGAAATATTGTCATTTTCTAGATGGCTAAAGGTTCAGATTTTTCACATCATTCTAGATAATTTACACAATTTACATTTTCTTTATGCAAAAAATAGCTAAAGGATAATTTGTTTTGTAAAAGTGTTACTCATTAGGGATCACCTGTTAAGGATATGTTTAAATATTAATAGCAAAAAACTACACAACAAGACAAATCAAGGCTAGGGGAAAAAAAGTAATCTTCTAAATTAAAAAAGAAGTCAAATAGATATAGAACATCCATTACCAAATTCCCAAAGGCAGAAACTTGAACTTAGATGATTATAAAGAAGGAAATTCTAAGATGGATTGTCCTTAGTACAAAAATAAGCCTCTCTTCTCATCTAAAGAAATTTTAGATTAACATGAATACTTTCACTGATCATAATTGTTGCAGAAATTGAGACGGAATTAAACAGTTTCTCATTGTAAATATTCACACTGTAGGGTATCACAGGCAGTTTGAATTTGTCAAATTGTTCGCAACTGAAGTGTAAAACTCTGGAGTTCAAGTTGTAGATTTATTAAAGTGAGTAGCAGCTAAAACTGGAGCTTTCAGGGCCCCTTTTCCAGTGGTCCAGATACCTTTGTCATTGTCCTTGCTGGTCATTGAGTAATAATTATAGATGTCAGGAAGTTTTTATTCTTTCTTCAGTACTGTGAAACCATAAAATATTAAAACATTTATGACACAAAATTTAACTTCCATACTTAAAAAGACAAGACATTCTTCATTAGAGACGAGACATTCTTCATTATATGTGGATGACACTCAGCAAGGTAGCAGGATACATGATCAACATACAGAAATATCTTGCATTTTTTTAACACTAACCATGAAATATCAGAAAGGGAAAGTTAAAAAAAAAAAAATCCCAAACTAGGATTAAAAAAAAAAAAAAATCCCCAAATCCCAAGTTAGATACGATCTAAAAAAATACTTAGGAATAAAACTAACCAAGAAGGTGAAAGACTTATACACTGAGGACTATAAAACACTGATAAAGGAAATTGAAGATGATTCAAAGAAATGGAAATATATCCCATGCTCTTGGATTATAAGAATTAATATTGTTAAAATGGCCATACTATCCAAAGCAATCTATAGATTTAATGTGATCCCTATCAAATTACCCATGACATTTTTCACAGAACTAGAACAAATAATCCTAAAATTTATATGCAATCACAAAAGACCAAGAATTGCCAAAGCAAATATGAGGAAAAAGAACAAAGCTGGAGGCATAACCCTCACAGACTTCAAACAATACTACAAAGCTACAGTAATCAAAACAGCATGGTATTGGCACAAAAACAGACATATGGATCAATGGAACAGAATAGAGAGCCCAGAAATAAACCCACACACTTATGGTCAATTAATCTTCAACAAAGGAGGCAAGAATATAAAATGGAGAAAAGACAGTCCCTTCAGCAAGTGGTGTTGGGAAAGTTGGACAGCTGCATGGAAATCAATGAAGTTGGAACACTCCCTCACACCATACACAAAAACTCAAAATGGATTAAAGACTTCAACATAAGACATGATACCATACAACTCCCAGAAGAGAACATAGGCAAAACATTCTCTGACCTAAATCGTACCAATGTTTTCATAAGTCAGTATCCCAAGGCAATAGAAATAAAAGCAAAAATAAACAAATGAGACCTAATCAAACTTATAAGCTTTTGCAAAGCAAAGGAAACCATAAACAAAATGAAAAGACAACCCACAGAATGGGAGAAAATATTTGCAAATGCTACCAACAAGGGATTAATTCAAAATATACAAACCACTCATAAATTCAATAACAAAAGATGCTCAACATCGTTAATTATTGGAGAAATGCAAATCAAAACTACAATGAGGAACCCCTTCACACCAGTCAGAATGGCCATGATCAAAAAGGCTACAAATAATAAATGCTGGAGAGGGTGTGGAGGAAAGGGGAACCCTCTTACACTGTTGGTGGGAATGTAAATTGGTGTAGCCACTATGGAAAACAGTATGGAGGTTCCTTAAAAAACTAAAAATAGAGTTACCATATGATTCAGCAATCCCACTCCTGGGCATATATTTGGAGAAACCTATAATTCAAAAAGACACATGCACCCCAATGTTCACTGTAGCACTATTTACAACAACCAAGACATGGAAGCAACCTAAATGTCCATTAACAGATGAATGGATAAAGAAAATGTGAGATCTAACTATCTATCTATCTATCTATCTATCTATCTATCTATCTATCTATCTATCTATCTATCTATCTATCTATCTATCCTACACACACACAATGGAATATTACTCAGCCATAAAACAGAATGAAATAACTCCATTTGCAGAAACATGGATGGACCTTGAGATTATCATACTAAGTGAAGTAAGCCATACAGAGAAAGCCAAATATCATACAGTATCACTTATATATAGAATCTAAAAAATGATACAAATGAACTTATTTACAAAACAGAAATAGACTCACAGACAGAGAGGGCAGACTTACAGTTACCAAAGGGGAAAGTGGGGGGAGGGATGAACTGGGAGTTTGGGATTAACATATACACACTACTAAATATAAAATAGAATAACCAACAAAGACCTATTGTATAGCACAGGGAACTATACTCAATGTCTTGTAATAATTTATAAAGAAAAAATTCTGAAAAAGAATATATATATATTTATTTATATATAATATGTAAAACTGAATCACTTTGCTGTACACCTGAAACTAATACAACATTGTAAACCAACTACACTGCAATAAAAATAAAATAAAGATAAACATACTCTAGCGTTTCTGATCATCTTTTAATGCCAACTTTTAAAAAAATTACAAAAACATAGAAATAAGGCTACTGAGGTGTAACTGACATTAATTACATTCAGTGGGTTTAAACTCAAATTTATTTTTAGCTTTTTTTGAAAGGACCCAGTAACTAATTATCTCTAATATTTATCTCTGGATTTAAGTCCTACCTTTGTAGTTAGCAAACTGTGCTACAGGAAGAATTTTTATCTGCTTGTGAAAATCTTTTCTCTCTTAATTACTTCTTTGTCAGCTACCCCTTGAGCTATTAAATATTGTTACCCAGTCAAAACTGTCAAACTGTCTTTGTGAAGCTCATAGGATTACGGTTGTATACATTTATAGACAGAGGATTTACTTCTGCAGGAGACAGAAAATGACAAGGTACAAGATTAGGTTAACCTCAAGTGGAAAAATGTAAATGGTTGTCAGCAGTGAAAAGAAATATCCTTGTCCCATTATAAAAACATCTATATTCAAAGCAGTTGCATGGTCTTTCCTATCTGCCAGAGAGCACTCAAAATTCACAAATTATACATGGCTGAGAGTGCATTTTAAAAAATGTGTCCCAAACATGACTTTACTCAGTGGAGTTTACTTTCATCTGTTTAGTGATTGTAATCCTGCTTCAAATAAAACCCTTTTGTAGTTGTTTTTTTTTTTTTTTTTCATTCACGGAGTATTGTGAATGAACCAATAAATGTTTATACAGCATCTGCTATGTGCTGCTTACTTTTCTAGGTGGTGGGGATAAAAAGAGAAAAAGACATGGTCTCCTCTCTTTGGATAGCAGAAAACAGCCTGACAAGACACTGCGAAATATTATACAAAGGTAGTGCAGAATTGAGGGGCACTACCTCTACTCTGTTCTAAGTGGGGGAGATTGCCCATCTAGTCATCTTATATAAAGTCAATCACTGCTACTTGGGCAGAACCAATAACTTCTATCACAATTCCCACTGGAAAATTTAGTAAAATATTCTGAAACTGCTGTCTGTATAAAACATCACACTGCCCCCTTTTCTAGTTTTTAAGTTTCTTTAATCTATGGCATAGAAAGAACATGCTTCCAGCATCATGTTCTTTATGGGGTTTACTCTCAATCCAATATGAAAGAGATTGAGCAGATTTGAAGATGAGATCAAGACCTCCTCTATTTGCATCATCTGTGGTACCCACAGGTTGCCGAATGAGGAGTGGATTAACTGTACATTGTGTAGGTGATACAGAGGAAGTGTACTGGACTCTCTTTCAGGCCAGGTCCAGTCAGGAAGCTACCCTGGGAGCCAGGGGCAGAAGAGAGAACACAGTGACTTCTGGAGAACACAGAGGTACCGGAGACAGAGCTCAGAGGAGCTAGGGGCAGCTTCAGGACCATTCCGGTGAAGAGAGAAGCTATTCCTAAGGAACTGCATGGCAGAGATCTAGCAAAAAACTATAGAGGAAGAGAGAAATATATCAAAGAGGACTCACACTTAGCCTTTGAGCAAATGAAAACAGGCTGAGAATTTACTGCAATCCTGTCATAAAGAAGTAGTGTTTCCAAGATTTTGCTCTGTTTTTGTCTTTGTGGACTGCACAAAAATCAGAACCCTTATATATTATTTACTGTTAACATTTTTGGAGAGATCTGTCCAGCTTTCAGTGACTTTCTTAACTGGCCCCTCTCAATTCATGCACATGGGGTTTGGGGGCGGCTCCCAGCAGCCATGTGGGTATAAAATAACTCTGCCCTCTGCCCATGGTTGCTTGGTTTAGGTGTGAGAACTTGACCCAAGTTGACCTAGCTTATTCGCTGGAAATTTAGAACAGGAATTGAGAAACACATTCCCCTCATATTGCTGGGCCTGTTGACTCAAGCTGGGGAGTTATGGACAGCCATATTCTGCATGGCAGGCTGGGAGCAGAGGAAGATGCTCTGTGGAGAGAGGGGAGAAGGAGTCAGTGGTCAGAGCAGAGACCTGAGAGAGAGGATCCTGTCTGAGTTTTGAGCAGTTTTCCAGCTTCTGGAGCCAGTTCTTCTTGAGGCCAGGATGTGTGTCTGTCCTATGATAGGTAGTCCTACACATTTATCAAAATGTCCTCTCTTTTGCTTAATTTAGCCTTGTACTACAGAGGACCTGAAATGTGTGGCATTCATAATTGATTTAACTGTACAGTATACCACAAATTAGTTCTTATTCCAAAGGTTTCAGTATGAACCTGGTATAACCTATTGCAGTTCTTCTGGTATTGGTTTGGCTACATCACTATGTGCCATGAGACAAGTTGAGTTCTTCTTCCTCTCTCTCTCTTTTTAAAAATTTTTACTTAGTCCCAGCAATCAGAGAAGAAAAAGAAATAAAAGGAATACAAATTGGAAAAGAAGAAGTAAAGCTGTCACTGTTTGCAGATGACATGATACTATACATAGAGAATCTTAAAGATGTTACCAGAAAACTACTAGAGCTAATCAATGAATTTGGTAAAGTAGCAGGATACAAAATTAATGCACAGAAATCTCTTGCATTCCTATACACTAATGATGAAAAATCTGAAAGAGAAATTAAGGAAAAACTCCCATTTACTATTGCAACAAAAAGAATAAAATACCTAGGAATAAACCTACCTAAGGAAACAAAAGACCTGTATGCAGAAAATTATAAGACACTGAAGAAAGAAATTAAAGATGATACAAGTAGATGGAGAGATATACCATGTTCTTGGATTGGAAGAATCAAGATTGTGAAAATGACTCTACTACCCAAAGCAATCTACAGATTCAGTGCAATCCCTATCAAACTACCACTGGCATTTTTCACAGAACTAGAACAAAAAATTTCACAATTTGTATGGAAACACAAAGGACCCCCAAATAGCCAAAGCAATCTTAAGAATGAAAAACAGAGCCGGAAGAATCAGGCTCCCAGACTTCAGAGTATACTACAAAGCTACAGTAATCAAGACAGTATGGTACTGGCACAAAAACAGAAATATAGATCAATGGAACAGGATAGAAAGCCCAGAGATAAACCCACGCACGTATGGTCACCTTATCTTTGATAAAGGAGGCAAGAATATACAGTGGAGAAAAGACAGCCTCTTCAATAAGTGGTGCTGGGAAAACTGGACAGCTACACGTAAAAGAATGAAATTAGAAGGAAACCATAAACAAGACCAAAAGACAACCCTCAGAATGGGAGAAAATATTTGCAAATGAAGCAACTGACAAAGGATTGATCTCCAAAATTTACAAGCAGCTCATGCAGCTCAATATCAAAAAAACAAACAACCCAATCCAAAAGTGGGCAGAAGACCTAAATAGACATTTCTCCAAAGAAGATATACAGATTGCCAACAAACACATGAAAGAATGCTCAACATCATTAATCATTAGAGAAATGCAAATCAAAACTACAATGAGATATCATCTCACACCGGTCAGAATGGCCATCATCAAAAAATCTAGAAACAATAAATGCTGGAGAGGGTGTGGAGAAAAGGGAACCCTCTTGCACTGTTGGTGGGAATGTAAATTGATACAGCCACTATGGAGAACAGTATGGAGGTTCCTTAAAAAACTAAAAATAGAACTACCATACGACCCAGCAATCCCACTACTGGGCATATACCCTGATAAAACCATAATTCAAAAAGAGTCATGCACCAAAATGTTCATTGGAGCTCTATTTACAATAGCCAGGATATGGAAGCAACCTATGTGTCCATCAACAGATGAATGGATAAAGAAGATGTGGCACATATATACAATGGAATATTACTCATCCATAAAAAGAAACGAAATGGAGTTATTTGTAGTGAGGTGGATGGACTTGGAGTCTGTCATACAGAGTGAAGTAAGTCAGAAAGAGATAAACAAATACCGTATGCAAACCCTTGTTTTATGCCATATGCCACATATATATGGAATCTAAGAAGAAAAAAAAAAAGGTCATGAAGAACCTAGGGGCAAGACGGGAATAAAGACACAGACCTACTAGAGAATGGACTTTAGGATACAGGGAGGGGGAAGGGTAAGCTGTGACAAAGTGAGAGAGTGGCATGGACATATATACACTACCAAACGTAAAATAGATAGCTAGTGGGAAGCAGCCACATAGCACAGGGAGATCAGCTTGGTGCTCTGTGACCACCTAGAGGGGTGGGATAGGGAGGGTGGGAGGGAGGGAGATGCAAGAGGGAAGAGATATGGGGACATATGTATATGTATAACTGATTCACTTTGTTATAAAGCAGAAACTAACACACCACTGTAAAGCAATTATACTCCAATAAAGATGTTAAAATTTTTTTTTTTTACTTTTCTCTCTTTACCACAGAAAACTTGCTTAGCCTTCACTTAGTTGTTTATCATTTACATATTACATTCTCTTCAGTTGTTCTGAGACAATTAAAAACTTGTTCCTTTTGGCACCAATGCAGTCATGAACATAAACGGCTTTGGTCACTGGTCATCCAGATGATCCCAAATATGGTTATATTAATTTTAAAAAGAGTAACTTGTAAATTCTTTTGGAGAAATAGCATACATTCTTTTAGAGAAGCACTGACTAATGGATTGTGTGGTGAGAATAATGTCAGTGCCCATGTAAGCCCTTTAATATGTCCTTGAGCAAGGACTTTCCTCAACATTGCTTTTTGATCACAGTAATACCAGGTTGTGACAACCAGCAAAACCAGAGGTATCAATGCTATTGGCCTCCAGACCCCCGTGGCTCCCAGCCTGACTTCTGTGCCTCTGACTTTGTCCTTTACAGAGCTCCTGTTTGCACAAAGACCTGTTGCTCTCTGCAAGTCCTATACGTTACCCCCAACTTGAGGTGGGGAAACCCACTATCTGATACTACACCACCATTTGGACCTGGCAGGATCGCCAGAAGTTACTTGTGTTGAGCCAGTCAAGTCCTGGCAGGGGGTCTTGGCCCAAGTCCCATCTGGTCAATCTCTAGTTCCTGACTCCAGTTTGTTCATATAGAAACATGAGACCAAGAATAGCTGGTAAGCATTAATTGGCATTCCTTGGAAATTATGTAATTTATTTATTTAAATAAAGTCCATGTAATCAGCTGTCACTAGGATTTTATTGGAAATACACACAGGGAAATTTGCTTTGCCTGGTGCATTGCTTTAGTCCTGATATTGCATTGGGTCATCCACTGGGGCTTCCTTAGAGGTCTGCCTTTGCATTGAACTGAACACAATGGAAAAGGCAGAAGTTCATAATCTGGAGAATGTGTTTATAACATTCCATCATATCACAAAGTTCTAAGTCTGCACTCTGTTGTTCCAATTTTTGTCCATATATTTTGTTGTTACGCATCTGTCCTAGATTTGTCTTGAAAGATCAAATTAGATGACATTAATAGGGCACGTTCCATAATCTTAATTTTGCAAATACAGCTACAAATGGCACTTTGTAATATTGTAAAACTGCCTCTGTGAGTTCCACCTGCCAACTAGCTGGAAGCGGTGTGCTCATCTTAGCAATGGAAACAAGTTTCCAGAAAGACTGGTACAACAATGCTTCTACCACCCACCTGCTGCCTCCCTATTTTTCTCTTTCCAACTCTCTTTCCAATTTGGAACAAATTCTGCAGTTTCACAATTCACAGACATCCCCATTCTGTAGAAAGGGAAAAGGCTTCTATCCAAATTACTTGAATGTGACAATTCATATTTAGCACACCTACAGAGATAGTTTCTCAGATACTTTAAGTCAAATATTTATACTCTAGTTTATATTATTTATACATTTGTTTTCAACTTTGAAAAGGTTTGTATGTTTAGTTGAACTTGGGGCTGTCCATCTTTGTCTAAAAAGACTCCAGATAGCTATATTTTATGAGGTTTTGTTTTTTTTTTTTTTTTGATGGGGGGAGGAGTGAATAAAATCAAACTTTGCTAGAAAGCTAAGGTGGAAAATAACTAAGGGAATTTTGAAGGCTGCCCAGATAAGAGGGCATAAAAGGCAACCACAGAGATGGGCTGGGGCTATAAATAATGGCCAAGGCATAAGTACAGTAGTAAGGACTGGTAAGTGGGGAACAAATGAGGGTGGAGAGGTTCAGGTGACAGCCTAGTGAGTTGGCCCACTTAAAGAGATGAACAGGAAGTCTCCTCTTCCTTAGGCTTTGTATCACAGGTGCAGCAGGGCCCCAGGGTCCTTGAAAAGACCTAACTTATTAAGGGAGGAACAGTGGCTAGGCTCCCATGACTCTTCTTTCAGTTCATACCCTCCCTTATACTAAGTGACAGAATGGATTGCATCCTGTGGGAATTCAGTACTTCTTATGTCATGTATCTAGGTCACCTCCTCAAGTTTTCAAAGCTGGGGTACAGAGAAGCAGTGCAGGGTATGGCAGAGAGTGGATGGCTAGTGGGGTAGATCCACATGAAAGCAGAGGTTAGGCTGAGGTAGAATTTCCACAGCATTAGGAAGGTTCCAGGTGTATTTTGTTATCAGTAAGGGACTTGTCTGTTTAAGGAGGGGAGCCAGATGATGTTTCCTGCTCAGATGTTCTTTCTTGGTTCTCGATGCCACAGATGGTAGCTCTTGAATTACTTGTGTGTTGGAGTGGCTCATAGGCTCTCCAGGGTAATGATTGATTATGAAGGTGATGGTGAAATAGTAAAGGAGTGTTCTGGGTGAAGTGCAGTAATTGGCTAAGAGCAAACTGGTCAACATGAAAATGATCTTTGGATATACCATCGGCACATTTTCCAGACTTTAGTCTTTTAGTTACTTACAGTCCTCATTATCCACTATTTTATAATTAATTAATAATTAGTTTTCAGTCAATTATTTTTATAAATTCCAATATGTTGAAACAAACTAAATTCCAACAATTGGTGGGTTACTGAAATAAATTATGTAAGTTTAAAACAAAGTAGGTGTGTTTCAATTTTTGCAGAAAAACTTATATTTATATACATCAAAAAGAATGAGAAAGACTAGATACCAAGTTGCTCACAATAGTTGCCTCTTGCACTACATTCAGGTCTTTGCTGCAATGTTCTTCCCCAGAGAGTCCTTCCCAGACCATTCTATATAACAAATTTTTATTTTTCTTCCTGGTCCTTTTCCCTCCTTGACATTATGCTTATCTATCTGTTTAGTATTTGTCTCCCCTTACACTATGTAGCTCCATACTACCAAGGGACTTTGTTTTTCTTGTTTTCTGCTGTATCCCTAGTGCCTAGAACAGCGTCTGGAGCTCTGAAATGTTTGTTGTACGGATGACTGAATATGAATGAATGAAACTGCATAAATGGAAAATACTGCTAGCACAGTGTTAGAACAATGGTGCTTCCTTTAGGTTCAGAGTAGGATCATGCTTCAACTGGTTTTGTCTGCTAATTAAACAGGATGCTTAAGCCAGCTAAGGGAAGGATTTTCTGAGAATATAAGGACCTAGTCATGCTTTGAATTGTAACCAGCTGGGGCACCAAGCTATGAGCCATCTACTGTGATACTCACTTGAATTCCAATAAGCCGGGAAAACTGGGACCTGTGATTCCCTGTCATCGAGGTGTCATTGCAGGAGTGTGAAGCTGTCTTGTGGTGTACAGTACAAGGCAGCTGGTGTCTCCACCTCCTGCAGCACTGGAGTCGCTGATTTACTAATTGGCTAGGATTTCCTTCAAGGCTTTGGAAACAGTGACAGCCAGCTGTGTGATTTAAACCACAAGATCTACTTTGGGCGTTCCTGGTTCTTAATCTACTCACTGCAGTGCCTTAGGCCAGCCAACTGTACAGATCTGTTTCATCATTTCAAACATGAAGGGCACCACCTAGAGGGGTGGGATGGGGAGGGTGGGAGGGAGGGAGATGCAAGAGGGAAGAGAAATGGGAACATATTGTATATGTATAACTGATTCACTTTGTTATAAAGCAGAAGCTAACACACCATTGTAAGGCAATTATACTTCAATAAAGATGTTTAAAAAAAAAACATGAAGGGCTATTAATGCTTCCTGGCATCTAAAGAACATTATGTAAAGTAATTAGTTCATATTTCAAATTGTTTCACATTTATAAGTATCATTATTTTGAAATAGACTCCTTGAAAGAGTCAGAGAAAACTACATGTCAAAAATACTAAGCTTATAACATGTCTTCTTACTCATTTACCCCCCTTCGGAATGGGCTTGCCCAGTGGGAGTTATTTAGTCAGAAGTGTTTGTTGAGCTTTCACTGGATGCAGTTCCTTGTTGGGTATTATCTGATACAAGGGAGAGAGGGTGGAGGCTTTTTCATGCCTTACAGAAGGATCCATTTGTTTGAAGGGGTCTCTCTGAAGTGGACTGAACCATTCTTAGTAACGCATATTTCTGATTATGTGTATTTGTTCATGGTTTCCTAATGGATCTGATAGTTCATTCACCCTGAAAGGAAAGGTTCAGGAGTTCATATCTAGTCCCAACTCTTCAAATACCTTGGGTAATCTCCTCAGCCTATAGAGTCTGAGAAGTCTAGAGAACCAAGGACAGCAGAATATTCCTTAGCTGGTCCTTGCATTCACATTGCTGCTGCCACCATGCCCAAGTATGTTGGGAACAGAAAAGGATATGGGGAGGGAGAAGGGTAAGCTGGGACAAAGTAAGAGAGTGGCATGGACATACATACACTACCAAATGTAAAATAGATAGCTAGTGGGAAGCAT
This sequence comes from Balaenoptera musculus, assembly GCF_009873245.2. Lineage (NCBI taxonomy): Eukaryota > Metazoa > Chordata > Mammalia > Artiodactyla > Balaenopteridae > Balaenoptera > Balaenoptera musculus. The sequence goes on along the minus strand of NC_045785.1, from coordinate 122,791,120 downwards.
CCGCATAGCACAGGGAGATCAGCCCGGTGCTTTGTGACCACCTAGAGGGGTGGGATAGGGAGGGTGGGAGGGAGGGAGACGCAAGAGGCAAGAGATATGGGGATATATGTATATGTATAACTGATTCACTTTGTTATAAAGCAGAAACTAACACACCATTGTAAAGCAGTTATACTCCAATAAAGATGTTAAAAAAAAAAAAAGGTTTTTGAAGATTTTGATCCACATCCTCATTTCCAATAAAACTTTTATGTCTAGGGTCAGTTCAACAAATTTTTGTTTTTTAACATTCATAAAACAACTTATCATCAAAATTAACATTATTGATAGGCATCTGCATTGTGGTAAAGAACTATAACTATTGGGAAGCACTTGGATTCAGAAAACTGTTTGTAGTTCCTCTAAGAAGTGGAAGTATGAAGAGTTTAAAGAGGTTGAAAGTATTTTCTTTGGGGAATTCCCAGACTTGGCTTGGATAAACTTTAAGGCACATTACATGAGTGCGGGGGGGGGGGGTGGCTTCTGTTGTCCACGCTGTCTCAATAGCCTTGTGTGTGCCATTTGTCAAAGATCAAGATCTAACTTGAATTTCTGAACTCCTCAGGAGGATAGAAATGCAGCAGAAAATTATAGTAATCACAATAATATCTGATACTTATAAGGCACAATGCTAAGGTGCACCACTCGTGCTTCATTCATTTTATCATCATGACTCTTCTGTGAGGTAGAAACTATTATCCACATGTCACAGATGAAGACACAGAAACTTGGTTGGGTGAGGCAACTTGCCCCATATTGTATAGTAACAGGAGTTAGGGCTGGGGTTTGAACCCGAGTCAGTCTGACTTTGGAACCTGAGCCTTTCAGTCATGATGTGTGTGTCTAGACCCCTTTCAGTGCTTACAATTTTGGGAATTAAATGTGCAAGAAGAGTTAAGAATGATGCTACTAAAATTTTATTCAATGAGGTGTGAGATAGGGCAGTTGAAAGCTATTTAGGATATATCATATTCTGTATGGCTTTTTGCTATAATATATTTAAAAACTAAAATATTACATTTTTAGATTAATAAAGAAATCAAAAAGGCATACACACACAATGGAATATTATTCAGCCACAAAAAGAAGGAAATCTTGCCATTTGCAACAGTATGAATGGACCTCAAGGACATTATTCTAAGTGAAATTCATAGAGAGAAAGACAAATACTGAACGATCTCACTTGTATATGGAATTTAAAAAGAGGCGAGGATTGAAGGGAATAAGTGAAGGTGATCAAAAGGTACAAACATCCAGTTATAAAATAAATAAATCCTAGGGATGTAATGTACAGAAGTGACTTTAGTTAATACTACTGTATTATATATTTGAAAGTCACTAAGAAAGTAGATCTTAAAAGTTCTCATCACAAGAAAAAATATGTAAAAAACCTGAAATTAAGAAATTAAAAAAATCATATCTTTATGGAACTCATAACCAAAGCCCTTTATCAAATATTCCAAAGAAAGGTATTTTCCTTTCTATCATTGTCAGGTTAAACCTTGCGTTTAATGTATTCTCTGCCTATGTGTTGATCATCAATGTGGGAGAGAATTTTTGGACTGTTTTATTACAACAGGTAAAGAGTATCAAGGGGATTCCCATTATCCCAAACCTAGTTCCATATCCATGCACCTTGTCTTGTGCTGAGCAAAACCTATAAGAGAGGAGTTATGCCAAATCATTTTACTTCTTATCCTACTTATCTCAGAGCCTTAGATGTGTTTTTTATAAATTGTTAAGAGCAGGGGATTAACTTCTCACATCACCTTACCTACAATGTCTGATCCATTTCTCAGGTCCTGTCACTTAAAGTTTTGAATTTACTTATTGTTTCTCATGACCTATTTCTATCTCAGTGTTTACTATAGCTGTGTTAGGTGTGCTTAGGTCTCAGAATCTGAAAAACAAACAAACAAACATTAACTCAAATAAGTTATTATGTTGGGAGCTACAAGTTAGTTCTCTCCTAGCCCTGTCATTCTACAATTCAAACTGTTAGAGAAGTATCAGCTTGTATACTGGATATGAAGTCTGGGAAAACAACAAAAATACAATGTGGAAATTTACATTAAGAAATCTTAAATATTTACAAATGGAAAATTTAAGTACAAAGTCCATGAACAATAAAGGATACATTCTGAGAAAAGTTTTACAATTCTACCTGAGTTATTTAACAGAGACTACAAAAAAGCTACAGCTTTGACACCAGCCCTTGTTCTTACATGTCACCATTACATTATACAGCACATTGTGACCTTCTGATTTTAATATATAATATTACTGTTATTCCTTTTGTCCAAAAAGTCTTCTCTTTTCTATATGTACCCAGTTGTATCTATTCATTAAGACTCAGTTCTGTTAATTGAGAAAAATGTAATTAAAACTCAGATTTTGTCTCCCCTTTCAGGTCTTTCTTGACTACTTTAATTCTCTTTGACCTTTTTTCTATACCTATAGTTGGTAATACACAATTTAAGACATAACCATGTAATTTTCTAGTTTTCTGTTACTGCCCATTATTTCATCTGCTTCTTATTCCCCTTCAACTAGATAGTGAGTTTGTGAGGATAGTACATGACCATTCTCTTTGAGTCCTCATCATAGAACTGAAGGACAGCATAGAGATTCATGAAGGAAGAAATGTGTTCAATACTCTTAAGGTCAAGCCATTTGTATCTCAATCTTGTCTTGATGGGGGAAGCCCTGATTTATCGCCCAGGAGGAGAGCATTTTCAGTGTGTTACTTCTGATTTTTCCTCCCTCTGCATCCTCATTCACTTCTCTTGGTGGGAGGGGAAATGGCTTTTCTGATGGGTGAAATGGCAGACTGTCGTTTGGTTGACCTGAAGAAGACCTGGAGCCCTGCCTGTCTTACTTAGGCTGTTTCTTCTGCTCTTCAAGGATGGGAAGCAGACTGTGGTCCTCCATGCATCTGGTTAGAGATGAGCTCTTTGAAGAACCCACTGTCCAAGGCACTTTCCAAAGTCTAGATCTGGGAGAGAAGAAATAGGATTCTGATTCTGATTGTGGGTTAAGCGAAATTTTCTAATCCAGCTTGAACAGGAAGACCTTGTATTTTGGGTGAGGAAGGCAATGCTATATTAATCCACATTTTTCTTCTATGTCTTTTTCTCACTCACTTAGAACCAATAGGAAGAAATATATTTGTCTATTGCTAGCACCTCCAAATTCATAACAGTTATATATTAATTTCCTTCAAGGAAGTTTTCTTTTTTAATGTAAAAATTCTATCCTTATTTCAAAAGGGAGTTCATAAGTCATTAATCTTAGAATAAAACAAAACTCATACTGTCTTACAGATGGCCAAGAGGCACATGAAAAGATGCTCAACATCACTAATTATTAGTGAAATGCAAATCAAAACTACAATGAGTTATCACCTCACACCAGTCAGAATGGCCATCATTAAAAAAATCTACAAACAATAAATGCTGGAGAGGGTGTGGAGAAAAGGGAACACTCAGGCATTGTTGGTGGGAATGTAAATTGATACAGGCACTATGGAGAACAGTATGGAGGTTCCTTAAAAAACTAAAAATAGAGGGACCACAGATTGGGGATTAACCAAGATGGTGGAGTAGAAGGACATGCTCTCACTCCCTCTTGCGAGAGCACCAGAATCACAACTGGCTGCTGGACAATCATCGACAGGAAGACACTGGAACTCACCAAGGAGGATACCCCACATTCAAGGACAGAGGAGAAGCCACAGTGAGACGGTAGGAGGGGCACAATCAGAGTAAAATCAAATCCCATAACTGCTGGGTGGGTGACTCACAGACTGGCGAACACTTATACCACAGAAGTCCACCCACTGGAGTGAAGCTTCTGAGCCCCACGTCAGGCTTCCCAACCTGGGGGTCCGGCAACGGGAGGAGGAATTCCTAGAGAATCAGACTTTGAAGCCTAGTGGGAATTGATTGCAGGATTTTAACAGGACTGGGGGAAACAGAGACCCCACTCTTGGAGGGCACACACAAAGTAGTGTGTGCATCGGGACCCAGGGGAAGGAGCAGTGACCCTGGGGGAGACTGAACCAGACCTACCTGCTGGTGTTGGGGGGTCTCCTGCACAGGCGGGAGGTGGCTCTGTTTCACCGTGGGGACAAGGACACTGGCAGCGGAGGTTCTGGGAAGTGCTCCATGGCGTGAGCCCTCCCAGAGTCTGCCACTAACCCCATCAAAGAGCCCAGGTAGGCTCCAGTGTTGGGTTGCCTCAGGCAAAACAACCAACAGGGAGGGAACCCAGCCCACCCATCAACAGTCAAGTGGATTAAAGTGTTACGGAGCTCTGTCCGCCACAGCAACAGTCAGCTCTACCCACCACCAGAGCCTCCCATCAAGCCTCTTAGATAGCCTCAACCACCAGAGGACAAACAGCAGAAGCAAGAAAAACTACAATCCTGCAGCCTGTGGACCAAAACCCACAGTTACAGAAAGATAGACAAGATGAAAAGGCAGAGGGCTATATATCAGATGAAGGAACAAGAAAAAACCCCAGAAAAACAACTAAATGAAGTGGAGATAGGCAACCTTCCAGAAAAAGAATTCAGAATAATGATAGTGAAGATGATCCAGGACCTCAGAATAAGAATGGAGGCAAAGATTGAGAAGATGCAAGAAATGATTAACAAAGACCTAGAAGAATTAAAGAACAAACAAACAGAGATGACCAATACAATAACTGAAATGAAAACTACACTAGAAGGAATCAATAGCAGAATAACTGAGGCAGAAGAACGGATAAGTGACCTGGAAGACAGAACGGTGGAATTCACTGCTGCGGAACAGACTAAAGAAAAAAGAATGAAAAGAAATGAAGACAGCCTAAGAGACCTCTGGGACAACATTAAACGCAACAACATTCGCATTATAGGGGTCCCAGAAGGAGAAGAGAGAGAGAAAGGGCCAGAGAAAATATTTGAAGAGATTATAGTCGAAAACTTCCCTAACATGGGAAAGGAAATAGCCACCCAAGTCCAGGAAGCGCAGAGAGTCCCATACAGGATAAACCCAAGGAGAAACACACCGAGACACATAGTAATCAAAATGGCAAAAATTAAAGACAAAGAAAAATTATTGAAAGCAGCAAGGGAAAAATGACAAATAACATACAAGGGAACTCCCATAAGGTTAACAGCTGATTTCTCAGCAGAAACTCTACAAGCCAGAAGGGAGTGGCATGATATACTTAAAGTGATGAAAGGGAAGAACCTACAACCAAGATTACTGTACCCGGCAAGGATCTCATTTAGATTTGATGGAGAAATCAAAAGCTTTACAGACAAGCAAAAGCTAAGAGAATTCAGCACCACCAAACCAGCTCTACAACAAATGCTAAAGGAACTTCTCTAAGTGGGAAACACAAGAGAAGAAAAGGACCTACGAAAACAAACCCAAAACAATTAAGAAAATGGTCATAGGAACATACATATCGATAATTACCTTAAACGTGAATGGATTAAATGCTCCAACCAAAAGACACAGGCTTGCTGAATGGATACAAAAACAAGACCCATATATATGCTGTCTACAAGAGACCCACTTTAGACCTAGGGACACATACAGACTGAAAGTGAGGGGATGGAAAAAGGTATTCCATGCAAATGGAAATCAAAAGAAAGCTGGAGTAGCTATACTCATATCAGATAAAATAGACTTTAAAGTAAAGAATGTTACAAGAGACAAAGAAGGACACTACATAATGATCAAGGGATCAATCCAAGAAGAAGATATAACAATTATAAATATATATGTACCCAACATAGGAGCACCTCAATACATAAGGCAACTGCTAACAGCCATAAAAGAGGAAATTGACAGTAACACAGTAATAGTGGGGGACTTTAACACCTCACTTACACCAAGGGACAGATCATCCAAAATGAAAATAAATAAGGAAACAGAAGCTTTAAATGACACAATAGACCAGATAGATTTAATTGATATTTATAGGACATTCCATCCAAAAACAGCAGATTACACGTTCTTCTCAAGTGCGCATGGAACATTCTCCAGGATAGATCACATCTTGGGTCACAAATCAAGCCTCAGTAAATTTAAGAAAATTGAAATCATATCAAGCATCTTTTCTGACCACAATGCTATGAGATTAGAAATGAATTACAGGGAAAAAAACGGAAAAAAGACAAACACATGGAGGCTAAACAATACGCTACTAAATAACCAAGAGATCACTGAAGAAATCAAAGAAGAAATAAAAAAATACCTAGAGACAAATGACAATGAAAACACAACAACCCAAAACCTATGGGATGCAGCAAAAGCAGTTCTAAGAGGGAAGTTTATAGCTATACAAGAAAAGTCTCAAGTAAACAATCTAACCTTATACCTAAAGAAACTAGAGAAAGAAGAACAAACAAAACCCAAAGTTAGCAGAAGGAAAGAAATCATAAAGATCAGAGCAGAAATAAATGAAATAGAAACAAAGAAAACAATAGCAAAGATCAATAAAACTAAAAGCTGGTTCTTTGAGAAGATAAACAAAATTGATAAGCCATTAGCCAGACTCATCAAGAAAAAGAGGGAGAGGACTCAAATCAATAAAATCAGAAATGAAAAAGGAGAAGTTACAACAGACACTGCAGAAATACAAAGCATCCTAAGAGACTACTACAAGCAACTCTATGCCAATAAAATGGACAACCTGGAAGAAATGGACAAATTCTTAGAAAGGTATAACCTTCCAAGACTGAACCAGGAAGAAACAGAAAATATGAACAGGCCAATCACAAGCAATGAAATTGAAACTGTGATTAAAAATCTTCCAACAAACAAAAGTCCAGGACCAGATGGCTTCACAGGTGAATTCTATCAAACATTTAGAGAAGAGCTAACACCTATCCTTCTCAAACTCTTCCAAAAAATTGCAGAGGAAGGAACACTCCCAAACTCATTCTATGAGGCCACCATCACCCTGATACCAAAACCAGACAAAGACACTACAAAGAAAGAAAATTACAGACCAATATCAGTGATGAATATAGATGCAAAAATCCTCAACAAAATACTAGCAAACAGAATCCAACAACACATTAAAAGGATCATACACCATGATCAAGTGGGATTTATCCCAGGGATGCAAGGTTTCTTCAATATACGCAAATCAATCAATGTGATACACCATATTAACAAATTGAAGAAGAAAAACCATATGGTCATCTCAATAGATGCAGAAAAAGCTTTTGACAAAATTCAACACCCATTTATGATAAAAACTCTCCAGAAAGTGGGCATAGAGGGAACCTACCTCAACATAATAAAGGCCATATATGACAAACCCACAGCAAACATCATTCTCAATGGTGAAAAATTGAAAGCATTTCCTCTAAGATCAAGAACGAGACAAGGATGTCCACTCTCACCACTATTATTCAACATAGTTCTGGAAGTCTTAGCCACGGCAATCAGAGAATAAAAAGAAATAAAAGGAATACAAATTGGAAAAGAAGAAGTAAAACTGTCACTGTTTGTGGATGACATGACATTATACATAGAGAATCTTAAAACTGCCACCAGAAAACTGCTAGAGCTAATTAATGAATATGGTAAAGTTGCAGGATACAAAATTAATGCACAGAAATCTCTTGCATTCCTATACACTAATGATGAAAAATCTGAAAGAGAAATTATGGAAACACTCCCATTTACCATTGCAACAAAAAGAATAAAATACCTAGGAATAAACCTACCTAGGGAGACAAAAGACCTGTATGCAGAAAACTATAAGACACTGATGAAAGAAATTAAAGACGATACAAATAGATGGAGAGATATACCATGTTCTTGGATTGGAAGAATCAACATTGTGAAAATGACTATACTACCCAAAGCAATCTACAGATTCAATGCAATCCCTATCAAATTACCAATGGCATTTTTTATGGAACTAGAACAAATCATCTTAAAATTTGTATGGAGACACAAAAGACCCCGAATAGCCAAAGCAGTCTTGAGGGAAAAAAACGGAGCTGGAGGAATCAGACTCCCTGACTTCAGACTATACTACAAAGCTACAGTAATCAAGACAATATGGTACTGGCACAAAAACAGAAACATAGATCAATGGAACAAGATAGAAAGCCCAGAGATAAACCCATGCACCTATGGTCAACTAATCTATGACAAAGGAGGCAAAGATATACAATGGAGAAAAGACAGTCTCTTCAATAAGTGGTGCTGGGAAAACTGGACAGCTACATGTAAAAGAATGAAATTAGAATACTCCCTAACACCATACACAAAAATAAACTCAAAATGGATTCGAGACCTAAATGTAAGACTGGACACTATAAAACTCTTAGAGGAAAACATAGGAAGAACACTCTTTGACATAAATCACAGCAAGATCTTTTTTGATCCACCTCCTAGAGTAATGGAAATAAAAACAAAAATAAACAAATGGGACCTAATGAAACTTCAAAGCTTTTGAACAGCAAAGGAAACCATAAACAAGATGAAAAGACAACCCTCAAAATGGGAGAAAATATTTGCAAACGAATCAACGGACAAAGGATTAATCTCCAAAATATATAAACAGCTCATTCAGCTCAATATTAAAGAAACAAACACCCCAATCCAAAAATGGGCAGAAGATCTAAGTAGACATTTCTCCAAAGAAGACATACAGACAGCCATGAAGCACATGAAAAGATGCTCAACATCACTAATTATTAGAGAAATGCAAATCAAAACTACAATGAGGTATCACCTCACACCAGTTAGAATGGGCATCATCAGAAAATCTACAAACAACAAATGCTGGAGAGGGTGTGGAGAAAAGGGAACCCTCTTGCACTGTTGGTGGGAATGTAAATTGATACAGCCACTATGGAGAACAATATGGAGGTTCCTTAAAAAACTAAAAATAGAATTACCATATGACCCAGCAATCCCACTACTGGGCATATACCCAGAGAAAACCGTAATTCAAAAAGACACATGCACCCGAATGTTCATTGCAGCACTATTTACAATAGCCAGGTCATGGAAGCAACCTAAATGCCCATCAACAGACGAATGGATAAAGAAGTTGTGGTACATATATACAATGGAATATTACTCAGCCATAAAAAGGAATGAAATTGAGTCATTTGTTGAGACGTGGATGGATCTAGAGACTGTCATACAGAGTGAAGTAAGTCAGAAAGAGAAAAACAAATATCGTATATTAACGCATGTATGTGGAACCTAGAAAAATGGTACAGATGAGTCAGTTTGCAGGGTAGAGGTTGAGACACAGATGTAGAGAATGGACATATGGACACCAAGGGGGGAAAACTGCGGTGGGGTGGGGATGGTGTTGTGCTGAATTGGGTGATTGGGATTGACATGTATACACTGATGTGTATAAAATTGATGCCTAATAAGAACCTGCAGTATAAAAAAACAAACAAACAAAACAACTAAAAAAAAAAAAAACAAACTAAAAATAGAAATACCATATGACCCAGAAATCCCACTAACCGGCATATACCCAGAGAAAACGATAATTCAAAAAGACACATGCACCCCAATGTTCATTGCAGCACTATTTACAATAGCCAGGACATGGAAACAACCTAAATATTCATCAACAGAGGAATGGATAAAGAAGATGTGGTACGTATATACAATGAAATATTACTCAGCCATAAAAAGGAATGAAATTGGGTCATTTGTAGAGACATGGATGGACCTAGAAACTGTCGTACAGAGTGAAGTTAAGTCAGAAAGAGAAAAACAAATACCATGTATTAATGCATATATGTGGAATCTGAAAAAATTGGTATATCTTATTTACACAGCAGAAATAGAGACACAGACATAGAGAACAAATGTAATACCAAGGGGGAAAGGGGTGGGATGAATTGGGAGATTGAGACTGATATATATACACTATTGATACTATGTATAAAATGGATAACTAATGAGAGCCTGCTGTATAGCACACAGAACTCTACTCTACTCTATATTAGATATCTCCCAATTTCAGTCAGAGTTGTTCCTGGACACTGTGGAGAGCCAGTAGATGGGACCCAGCTGTGGAGAAAGTTATATAGTATCACCTAAGAGCTGACACAGGTTATTGTGCTTCCCCTTTGCAGTTCTTTCCTAATCTAATCTGACCCAATTTGGAAACTGGGAAGATTCTATAAAACTAAGTACCAGTAATTAACCAAGGAATAGCTCATGGTAAACTGAATTATTTTAGTATTAGTTCATGAAAAAAAATTAATGAGAAATCCAAAGCCAAGTGGGGCATAATCTTGAAATTTTCCAGTAGGATATTTCACCAAGAATAAGAGAAGATTTTCCTTTTGGGCTGCTGGTCCTGCAGATGGAACTAGCTCTTATTTATCTTCTCCGTACCTTTGGATGTTCTCTTCTAAAACAGTGGTCTCATTAATGAGTTGTTCTGGTGTATAAAAACACTTCTGCCAAATTCTCACTAATCACAGTGGGGTCTATAGCATAGCAGAAATGAGTCCAAAGAGTAAATTCTCATCAGTTTTCAATTCTATGTAGGCTTTAGTTACAGTATATGGCAAGATCACAGGAAACACTGACAAAAGTATAAGGTCTACTCTATATAGGCATGTTCAGAAATCTTATTGAACCTTTGAGATCACCAGAGAATCTTTTATTGCAGAATTTTCAACTAGAAAGATGTCCATGTCGCAACCATAAGAACCTATGAATATATTAACTTATATGGCAAAAACGACTTTGTAGGTGAGATAGAGTTAAAGATATTGATATGGGGAGAGTAGCCTGGATTATCCAGTGGGGCTCAATCTAATCACATGGGTTCTTATAAGAAGGAGGCAAGAGGATTAGAATCAGAGAGAGATGTGAGAATGGAAGCAAAGATCAGAGAGGAAAGAGATGTTTTGCTGCTGTCTGTGAAGATGGTAGAAGGGGTCATGAACCAAGGAATGTAAGAGGTCTCTAGAAGCTGAAAAGGCAAGGAACAGATTGTCCCCTAGAGTCTCCAGAAGGAACGCAGCCCTGCTGCCACTGATTTTATCCCAGTGCAACTGATTTTGAACTTTTGAACTCCCAAACTGTAAGATAATAAATTCAAATTGTTTTAAGCCACTAAGTTTGTGGTAATTTATTACAGCAGTAATGGGAACAGAGCCATTAACAGAATGAGAGAGATTTGGAGGGACTGTTGCTGCTGGTTCAAGGAATTCATTGTCTATTTTTTCCAGAGGTAAGACAATGAATCACTGTTTTTAGCCCATTCTCATTTACCCAAAATGCAACAGTAAACAGCAAGGCTTTTTATCTTTTTTATTTTTGCTTTTTCATAATTTCATACTAAGTACCTAATTCTGTTTGGGTTAGGGAAGTAAGGATCAGGAAACAGTACTTGGGGAATTGTTTTAATGGAAATAAACTGAGTTCAGTTTTAGAAATGGGAGTGTGGGGACTTCCCTCGTGGCACAGTGGCTAAGAATCTGTCTGCCAATGCAGGAGACACAGGTTCGAGCCCTGGTCCAGGAAGATCCCACATGCCGCGGAGCAACTAAGCCCATGCGCCACAAGTACTGAGCCTGCACTCTAAAGCCCCGAGCCACAACTACTGAGCCCGCGTGGTACAACTACTGAAGCCCGCCCACCTAGAGCCTGAGCTCCACAACAACGAGAAGCCACTGCAATGAGAAGCTCACGCACCACAACGCAGAGTAGCCCCAGCTCGCGGTAACTAGAGAAAACCCACACGCAGTAACGAAGACCCAACGCAGCCAAAAAAATAAAAATAAAAAATAGGAATGGGAGTGTGATGTGCCTATGGAGCTGTCCAGAAGGCAGGTATAAACATGAAACTGTATCTCAAGAGAGAAGGCTACGCTGGAAGATAAAGATTTGGAAGTCACCAGGTTGTAGCTAAAGATCGAGCCTGAGTGACATCCTCTGTGGAGGGGGTGTAGCTTGATAAGAGAGAGGAGTCAACAAGGGAACCTTGGAGCATCAATCTTTAGGAGATGGGTGGGTGTGAGGAAAAGGTTCACTCACCCGAGAGAACTCATCAGGGTACACCCTATTCTTGTAGGGCTTATACTATTAAAAATTAATTCATTAATTAGGATTCATCTGAAAACAGCTCGTTCTTGAAACACATGTAGTATCACAAAATAAATTAGCATTCATGCGTCAAGATTCTTCTGACTACACCTTGTTCTTGAAACATACTCTTTATAAAAGTGGTCAACATTCATAAGTTGCTTTTGTATAACTTATCTTTAAACATGTGCACTGTTGAGTGAGAATTGCATAAACCCACATGTTTTGTACAGTAAAGGAAGCAACGATTAAAAAGTAACTAAGCTACGATGAAAAAATTATAAATTAAAAAATAAGAGTACTCAGTAATTTGGATGAAATTTTCAGAGCTGCTTAAAAGACTGTGGGAGAACACACAAATGAAAATCCTGCAGAAGATACCAAATCATACCAGGGCAGTGTGGTGGGGGTACTGTGTGATGAAACATACCTGGAGAGACAGGGTTCAGCAGGGAAGGTCCAAGTTTCCACCTTTAGCTATGCTTTCTAACCATCTCTAAGCCTCTGTCTTTTCCCTGCAAAGTTGTTGTTCATTTGTTTATTCAAAAGGTAGATTAACACCAAAAAAAAAAAAAACCCAAAAAACTACTCTTTATCCTCTTACTATATGATCAAGCCAGATAAAAAGTTAAAAATGCTTTGTAATTTGCTATACTAAACTCAGCTATCTACTTTTAATTCTGGAGAAAAATTATTACACATATTACTTTAACATGAGCTTTACTGACCACTGAGATGATTATAAAGTCCAGTGGAAAGAAAAGTAGCTAAGAAAGGATAAAGGAAAACCCACAAAACTAAAGAATTAAGGCTTTTTATTTTTTAAATTAAGGCTTATTCTTTAGTCACTAAAATACAATAACTTTAAACATAACTTAAAAAATCAACTGCCTTAATATATTTTTTCTTTTTTATTGATACTAATGTCTTTCCATACTTAGAAGGTATTAGTTTCCTATCACTGCTGTAACAAATTACCACAGATTTGGTTACCTAACTAATACAGATTTGTTACCTTGTGCCTCTGGAGGTTAGAAGTCTTACTCGGCTAAAACCAAGGTGTGGACAGGTCTGTATTCTTTCTGGAGTTTCTAGGGGAGAATCCTTTTCCTTGCTTTTTCCAGCTTCCAAAGGCTGCCTACATTCCTTGCCCTCATACCTCTTCAAAGCCAGCCGTTGCATTATTGACCTCTGCTGTCTCATCACAAGTCCTCTGATTCTCATACCTCCCTCTTTCCCTTTTGATTACACTGGGACCACTTGGGTGATCCAGGACACTCTCTTCATCTTAAGAGCCTTATCTTAACCACACCTGCACAGTCCCTTTTTCCATGGGAGGTAATACATTCACAGGCTCCGAGGATCAGTTTTTTAAACAGTGGTCTGTAATTATGAGGTTAGTCCTACTCGTGGTGTTCTAAGGTGGTTGTGTATGTATAGTGGAACAAAAAAGCAGCCATGCTATGTAAGCTACTGTGAGAAATATAGGAAGAGCTTAAATTTTGCTGTCATTAAAATTCAGTTTGTCTTTAAGAGACTTTAGTAAATATTTATACTGCTTTGTGATGCTTTTAGCATATATACGGATGTTCCTTCTTTCGTCTACAGTCACACAGGCTGCTCAATCCCCATCCCTCATCCCACTCAACTTTCATACTCTTATTCCATGGTGGTTTTCGATTTTAACAAGGAGACAGGTAGAGTACCATTTAGCTAAATAACAGAGGTTGAGTCTTGGGAAGATGTCACATGGTCAGTCAGTCAGGAGGAGGAGAAAGCATTTGTGGACAGAGAACCCTTCTGGCACCCCCAAAAGGACATCAGTGAGGAAGTCACCTACCCAACACATGGAGAGGGCTGCTCTGAAAACTGAGCTAAAGGATGAGGTCAGCCAGCTTGTAGTTTTGTTTGGTACTTAGGTATCGGTACAGCCTTTGTCTTAATACAATGTAGTTGCTTATTTCCAAATACTGAAAGTTTAGAGTAATTTATGAAAATGTCTGAAATACATTGCACTTTCTTCTGTAGTTGTTTCTTCAAAATAAAAAGGTTCTTTTCAAATGCACTCAAAAGTATTTTTAGTTTCTAATAAACTAAAACCTAAAATATTTTTCCTTTTGACTTTTAGTTTCTATGCTGTAAACATAAGTGTAAAAGAAAAGCTTAATAAAAGTTTCAACTTTCATTCTGAATGAGAATGTGATAGAATTTACTTGGAGGGAAGAAAAGAATAACTTTGAAAATAAAATGATAAAGTAAAATTTTATTTATAAATTCCTAAAAGGGGAATTGAGGTTTGTGAAACCAATTTGGGTACACTTTATGTTGCAAAACATTCTTAAGGCTTAAATAGGATTCCTTTTAATGATAAACTTTCTTTGGGCGTTCATATTACTTCTAGAAGTATGATGTATACCTATTTTTAAGAGATAAATCTATTTGTAAAGTGTATCTAGGTAATATATTTTAGAGCAGTTATAGTAGTACTAAATAATATTGTACATGTGTTACTGACTTAAACATAATGATCCAGGATGAGTAGAAACTATTACATGCTTTTTCTACTCAATGTTCATTCATTTATTTCCATTTACAATGATGAATATATCTAAAGTATGCTAAGCCAGCAGCCAGAAATGCAAGGCCAAAGGATGCCATCTTTATCCAAGAGAGCGGTGACGATGAATGACTGTCCTGACTAGTAATCCAAGACCTCAGGGGCTTGATGATCCACTCTCTCTGGGTCAGGATGGCTCTCCGGGCCCCAGCCCACTTCCCTGGCCCCTGGAGGCAGTACTGGTATGGTGTGCACGGGCCAAAGAGAACCTCCATGGCCAGCTTTGGATCTGAGAGAAACAGGAATAGCAGGTTGGGCTTCACTCCCACCAGGGCAGCGATCTCATCCATGTACTCAATGTGATCCACTTGGATGGTGTGGCGGGGTGTCTTCACATACCTGAAACAAGTGGGAGGACAGAGCTTTGCATCATCTGAAAGCTACCAGTTTACTTCTACTCACCTTAGAGGTGGAAAAACTGAGAACTAGAAAGCTAAATGACAAACCCTGCTCCCCTCAGCCACTGAATAGCAGAGTGTTCACAGAGCTCAAGTTCCCATGCTCTTGTCTCTTCATTTTTCACTGCTCCAGGGAGACTGCACTGCAGATTAGTTTTGGCAGGGATCCGTACCCTCTAAGATATTCATTTTGTAAATGAAGGATTGCAATCCGGTTAACTACTTCCCTGTGTGTTGTGTAGGTGGGATGGAAAACTCTTAACTTATAGCCCCCTGTGTGTGTGCAATCAACTAGGGGATGGATAGTCAATCTGTCACTGAGAACACGGCCCCAGGTGCTTGGTGGCTGCAATGGGATAGGGATGCAGTGGTTGTAGCTGCTTTGCGGAGCACAATGACTGCAGCACTGCTGGGAAATGGCAGCTGTTTCTGCGGCTCTGCCTTGATGCAGCTGCTTGATCCAGCATGATGCATATCCAAGGACTGCAAAACACTAGAGGCCCCCTCATGTGGCAGGTTTGATTTTCATTATACAGTTTTACTTCTCACATCTAGAAGTAAAGAGTCTTGAGCAAGGAGTGATCTTTTCTAATATGTATAAATGTGTTTTATGGAATATCAGTGGCCCTGTGCACACCTGTACAATGTGGCGCAAGGGTACAGTATACTTCCTGGTGCAAGAACACATAAAGCCTCATCTTAAAGATGTGTGAGAGTTGGTACCTCTCTTGCATGAACTGAACATTTGTTCCATGGTGTGGGACCTTCACCATAGCATAAGGTTTGTGGCCTTCACGTCTGAGAACAGAAGACTTGTTTTAGGTACTGTTACATAAGAAGAAACCACAGTGTCTCCATTTTACACCACTCTCCATTGTCATATCGGAAATGCTTAGCAATATGCCTGCTGTAATATGCACAAAATAGATTTCCTTTGAATGAATTAGAGACATTTCACCGCTTCTTCCAAATATTGATAAGAATGGTACTTGAATACTTCAACCAATGGTGTTCTTTGTGTTGCAACTTTTGTAAAACTGAGTATAAAGTGGAGTGGGTTAATGAGAATGAATTTTGTTTCTTTATATGGAGACACATACAACCACATTACAGTCTTTAAAATCCTAAAATGATGTGGCAAAGTAATTAAGATATTAATATGTATATTTTCTGTGTATATTACTGTTCTCCACCATTGTATCAAAGTAGTTGAGCTTTTTGTATTTCCTTTTCTCAGACATTTTTTTTTTAATTACTATTTATTTATTTATTTTTTTAATTTTTGTTTGTGTTGGATCTTCGTTTCTGTGCGAGGGCTTTCTCTAGTTGTGGCAAGCGGGGGCCACTCTTCATCGCGGTGCGTAGGCCTCTCACTATCGCGGCCTCTCTTGTTGCGGAGCACAGGCTCCAGACGCGCAGGCTCAGTAATTGTGGCTCACGGGCCTAGTTGCTCCACGGCATGTGGGATCTTCCCAGACCAGGGCTCGAACCCGTGTCCCCTGCATTGGCAGGCTGATTCTCAACCACTGCGCCACCAGGGAAGCCCCTCAGACATTTTTTGTTACATGGTCAAAGAGATAGCTTCCTTGCAGAATATTTCCACTTTTAGCTTTTGTTTGCTTAAATACTAGGCTCAGGAAGAAAATGTAATATCTTTGAAGGCAACAAGAAGGGAGAGGGGGAGATTTCACACAGTGTGTGAAATAGAAGAGTGGTGTGAAATAGTCTAGGAACCCATGGCAAGATTTCAGAGGGAATAGCTGTGTTGGGTCCCTGGGGAGACTGGAATCTGAGCCCATCTCAGCTGGAGACCCCATCCTCAGCAAAGATCCCTTTACCCTAATTATGGCAGGAAAGTCAAAAGCCTCCACACTTTAAAAGTGTACTTTAGACCTAAGCAATGAGGATGCCGGTAAGGAATGTGATGTGGTGAAAATCAGAGACTATGCCCATGTTTTGGGGAATCACATATGTTTCCTGGATTCTGGTGAGACCCTGGAAGAAATAACCGATAATGACTGAGTTTAAAGACTGAAATTCAGATTTAATATGACTTAAAGAGAATAAATATGATTATTTGTTGCAGAACTGAGTTAGAGGACTAAGATTCATACTTCATTTTGTGTTGCATAATTACTTAGGATATGGAGGAAAAACCCCACAGAATTGAGTGAGATGAGCATGGATTTTGATCCCAGATTAGGGATTCCATGATCCCTATGATGGTTCCCAACTAGTTGTTACTAATTATTTATTTACCGTTTTTCCATAGCTCTTTCCCTCTGGGCAATATCTGCCATCATGTTCTTCACCGAGGGTAATTGGCCTAGTCCTAGAATAGACAATTCAGAGTCTGTCAGGTTTCCAAGTGTTGAAAGAAGAGAACTAGTGGTAAGAAGAAACCCTTTTTATGAATTATATTCATTCTTTTGTTTCCTTAATAATTTAAAACTCATATATTTTTGACATTGTGCTATTGTTCTGAGATTGCTCTATTGTCTTCCATTTGAAATTGTCTTATCTCAAATGTCCTATTATCTTAAATATTTCAGGAACGAATTATACTATTTTTGTGTGTTGATACTGTATCATCTTGGACAATTCTGACTTATGTCATTTGAAATTTTTGATCTCACCTTCAGTAGAGATTTTTTTTCTTCTGGGACTTCCTTGCAGCTTGACGTAAGAGCAATTCCACAATTGCTTTTGCTGTGTACTCTAGCTATATTATGATCTATCAATTTCTTGCTTTAGGAATTTAGACATCTTGTACATTTGGACACCACACCTGTGTATGTCTTAGGCCTGAAGTTTCTATTTCTCATGGGAATCTATTTTCCCAGTCCAGAAACCCGTACAAAATAAATCTTAATGTTTTCCTGTGATAAAGGTAAAAGTTTTTCTAGACTCCATTTCATTCAGAGGGTAGCTCTCTAAGCTCCCTACTATATGCAGGAGTCATACTTTGAAATCTACATGTCATGTGTTCCCTATGCTTAGTTGGGTTTTAAAATTCTAGCCCATAACTCATAGGGTCTCTTTAGCCCAATATTTCCTCTGGCTATCTTGATATCAGCTCATGTACGTACTGCTCTGGCTTTAAGTTCCCTTTTCATTTCTGAGTCCAAGAATTTCCTATTACTTATTTTGAATCCACTTTATATCATTATTGTTATATTTACCTGTAGTGGGAAGAGGTGAATAGTTGTCAATGTTAGCTCAAGCTACCAGATTGTTAGAACCAGAAGTCTCTCAATCCTGTTAATCTTAGAACCCAGAGAATTTTAATAATTTCTACAGAATCCTCTTTTATTATGCACTATTAATTAAGATATATATCAGGTATATTCATATATATTCATATTATATATACATATAAATTCAGATGTATTCATATATGTAGTAACACGTGAATATACCTGATTTTATTAAAAATTCAATCCCATGAAATAATGTGTGTGTGTGTTGGCTCACTACATGGACAGCATCTGTGTTACCTATTTCATTGATCAAGTCTGAGCTGCTTCTTGGCTGTTGTGCATAAGATCAGACTGATTTCTTGGAGATCACAGACAATCCAGACTCTGGGGAAAATGAGATAATTAACCCTTATGAAGGCTCTGAAATCTCTTTTTGTTAGAGAATCATAGAATTTCATGTCTGTTCATGTCATCAATCAGCTCTCATCACATATCTTACCATCTACTATTACATCCTTGAGTAAGGAACACCCATTCTTTCCTTAAACGTTTCTAGAAATGGGGATTGTGTCACTGCCCAAGTTAGCCTGTTCATTTTCAAACAGCTCTGGTTATTAGAACAATCTTCTTTACTTTGAGCTGAAATCTATTTCTCTCTAGTGTCTATTCATTAATTCTAGTTTTGCCTTCTCAGGTGACATAGAATGAGTGCATGTTCTTTATATAACGATTCTCAAATATTTGAAAAAAACCATTATCAATTTTTTGGTGAAATATTCCTCTTTTTAATGATTTTAAATCAGATTACCATCCTAGTTGTTTACTTCTTGACTTGCTCCAGTTTGTTAAGGCTCTTCATAAGATGTTGTTCTCAGTGCATAGTATTCCATATAACAGATGAAAGTATAGTGCAGAACCATGGATGAATTCCTACATTTCTTTTCCTAAAAGAGCTTTTGTTGAAAGTTGGGGCTTTAGTAAGAATCATTAATACACAATACTATGAGATGGTCAGGATTTGTTTCAGATTTTTAAGAGTAATTTGTTAATCTTCATAATTATCATATATAACATAATAACTAAAGACATCTTAAGTTATGACTTTTAGGAAAGCAATTTGGGAAATTGAAGATAGTAAGACATAAAATAGAACAGACATCTTTCTTATGTTAATTACCCATACTTTGCATACCAGTATGTAGTATCAGGGTATCACAACTTGTTTTGTGCTAATCCAAATATTTGTACAAATGGGTCATTAAAAAACAAGAGGTCTCAACAGAAATTAAATTCTCTGTGAGCTTTTCTGGGTCTCAAAATAAAACCACCTTACAGTGGCCAGTTTTGCCTACTAACGTACAGGTGGTCAAATCAATAAAGACTAGCTTACACTTATAAGTTTTCTTAAAGAAGTCTCCTATGGATTCAAAATATTATTGTTTTCTGGTTTCAAGCAAATATTTAGTCAGAAAAAGGCAAAATACATTTAATAATAAAAGTCATACTTATATTCTAGAGGTTATGTCCAATGAGTAGGGCATAAAATTAACGGTTCTAGACTGCCAAGATTCAAATTCTGATGGGATGTGATAAAATAGTTCTAGATGAAAAAACATGCATTTGGAACAATACTGAAGTAGAGAGAAAAGACACCAGCCCCTGGCATTGTGCTGAGACAGCATGTTGACTCCAGTAAGGTGGAATGAAATTTAGATTAGCTTCTACCTCTTACGGGGCACTGAGCAGAGAGTCAAGGCATCCTCATTGCATTCAGTTTGGTAGTCAGTTTTGAGGCATAAATTGATTGGGTTAGGCAGGCATTGAATTAGACTTGGGGTAGAATCATGAATAAAACAACACTCCTTACCTTCAAGCGTCTTGCTATTAGTGGCAAATTTACAAACAAATTTACAAACAAATTTACAAACAAATAATATGCTGTGATAAGGGTATAGGAAGGTGCCCTGCAGAGAGGGAGAGATCATGGAGAGCAGTAGCTTTGGCAGTTGGGGAAAGCAAGCAGTGAGATATATGGATTTAAAACTGTGCTCTGGAATGATTGGAGTTACAGATGTTGCAGGAGAGCAGGATGCAAGGGTGTAAAAGTGTTTATGAGATAATTTGTCTTAGGTAGCCTATGGGTATAAATGGGACTGGGAAGCCTGCAGATGTCTGAAGTTCAACTCAGTTCAAGATGCACAAACAAAACATTCCAGACACCACCTACCGATGGCACTTGGGCTTAATGCACTTCGTCCTGTCAAGGTTGACTGAGGACCTGGGAAAGGCTGCACAATGAGATGAAGGTTTTTAATGACTACCACTGAACAGGGAAGGGAGACAAGAGGCAGGAAATTGCATGTTCAAGTAATTAGGGTAGTTTGAAATGGAGAATTGTCTCTGGCTTTATGAGATTTTTTCAAAATTAATTTTTATTGGAGTATAGTTGCTTTACAATGTTGTATTAGTTTCTACTATACAGCAAAAAGAATCAGCTATACATAGACATATATCCCCTCTTTTTAGGATTTCCTAAATGACCATTTAGGTCACCGCCGTGCATTAAGTAGAGATCCCTGTCCTATATGGTATGTTCTCATTAGTTGTCTATTTTATACATAGTATCAATAGTGTATATGTGTCAATCCCAAGCTCCTAATTCCTCCCAACCCTCCCTTTCCCCTTTGGTATCCATGCATTTGTTCTCTATATCTGTGTCTCTATTTCTGCTTTGCAAATAAGATCATCTATACCATTTTTCCAGAAAGAGAAAAACAAATGTCGTATATTAACACATATATGTATAGTGTGATTTTATGTAGGCTTGGTTAGCAAATCATATGCCAGTTTAGTGATCTTCAAAGAGAAGTCAGTGAGTGAAACCATCCAATGGGGAGCAAGAAGAAAATATTAGACTTTTACTGTATTTTTGTTCTAAATATAAGCACTACATTAAGCCTTATTGTATTTAACATATGTGTTGGTGCTGACATATATCTGCGTTAAAAGGTGGAGGCACATGCCATCTGCGGTGACCCTGAGGGACGCGGAGGGGATGGCAATGGTGCCCCCACTTGGTCTTTTGCTCTCAGTGTCTTGTGGCCTGAGCTGGGTTATGTGGGTTTATAGATTATATCAATCAAGTTCAACCAAACTAACCTCTGCAAAAGAACATGTGGCTTAAAAAGGGTTACTGCCAAGAAACCTTGATTGAAGATAATATTAATAATGTTATTAATGTAATAATAATTGTTAATAATCAATTAACAAGAAAGTCTGAGCTGACACTTCTTTTATTCCAAGTATGAGCTCTTTATCTACTCCATTAGAGGTAAAAAATAATGATGACACCATCAGATTTGTCAACATCTTTTGTTAGGTCAGTGTAGAAAAGCACTCGAGTACCATGTACTAGAATTCCCTACCGTTAACAGACTTCTCCTAAAATCCGTTAGTGACTCTCCTTTTTCATTTACAATATGATTTGATTTGTGAAGGGTGATTTATAACAGGGATTGTCAAACTACGGCCCATGGGCCAAATCCAGCCCACAGAACGGTCTTTACATTTTAAATAGTTGGGGGAAAAAAGAATATTTTATGAGATGTGAAAATTATATGAAATTCAAATTTCAATATCCATAGATAAAGTTGTGTTGTGTTTTATCCACAGATAAAATAAACAACCACGCTTATTATTATTATTGTTATTATTATCATTTTACCTATTATCTATGGCTGCTTTTGCACTACAACAGCAGAGTTGAATAGTTGCAACAGAGACTATATGACTTGCAAAGCCTAAAATATTTATTATCTGGTTCTTTGTAGAAAAAGTTTGACACCTTTTGGATTGTATACACAGATTGTAGAACTCATATGATATGTAAAATAAAAATCTCAATATAAATTTTTTAAAACTTGCATTCAGGATTATTACATGAAATTAATTTCATGAGTAAGTGGCAGACATTGTTCTAGTTGCTTGGAATACATCAGTGAAGAAAATGAAGGTGCCTGCTCTTGTGGAAGTTACATTCTTGTGGGGGTAGACTGCCAAAAATCAATCAACATGATAAATAAGTAAAATATAGAGCATGTTGGAAGATGATAAGTGTTATGGAAAAAGAAAAGGTAGAGAGGATTGAGAATATAGCTGGTGGAATAGGGGGTAGGGGTGCCTTATTCTTTAATTTGTTTCCCTAAACTTAGTAATTTATTATCATTTTCCCCTCCAAACTTCTTTTGAAAATACAGGACCAATAATTTACTTTAAGTATTTTCTGAATCAAGTTATGGGATAGAACACAAAATGAATTATTGGACTATAAGACTTACGTGTTCCTCTGAGTTGCAGGGAAAAAAGAAGAAATACAGATAAAATATTCTACTCCTTGGAACACTTACTTCCAGAAATGGAAACTCAATTGTAAAGATGCTTGAGGAAACTCCTTGGCAGATAATGCACATATCCTCTAAGTTGGACCCTGGGCACAGGTCAATAGTTTTCCAGTAAGATTAAATGGAAATAAGTAATGTTTTTCACAACATCCTGTTGAAGCATCATATCAATAATAATAGCTGACCTACCAGCTAAGCTACTCTTCTGCTTCTCACTATTTGCTTGATTTTAGTTATATGTACGATATGTTTAAGACCATTCTTTAGGAGTCATTCTGCTCTCACTGGTAAACATGGAAACAGGTGAAGTTGACATCGCCACAGTCACCTGTATCCAGTCATCTGTCCAGTGAAGCTGGAAAGGTTTGTTCCACTCAGCTTTGTTTTCTCCTCAGAGTACCTCTCTCTCCTTGTTTCTGAAACCCCTTTGTTCAAGCTTACGGAGTGCCTTCTAAGTATGACAATCTGCTAAGTACCAAAAAGGATACAATAACAAATGAAGAAAATAAAAGAACAAGAAAGAAAATAAAAGCAGAAGATATAATACCAGTGTTTGAAGAATTTGCATTGGGGAAGAAATACTCATAAAAGTAGGTGCTCCCAGCATTTCTGTTCCAGCAATCTTTCTTTAAATTTTTATTTCCTTCATTAAGAAGTATACATAAATTCTATTTATCTTGCCAAGGAAAAAAATGTACTGGGACTATCCTCTAAAAAGATCTTTCACTAGCATGATCCTTGGAAAAAACTAATTATTGTAACCAGTTTTTTTAGATTTAACTCTTTGTTAAAAATTGCATCATAATTGACATATAACATTATATTAATTTCAGGTGTACAATGTAATGGTTAAATATTTGTATATATTGCAAAATGATCACCACAATGTCTAGTTAACAACTGTCACCATACATAGTTATAAAATATTTTTCTTGTGATGAAGACATTTAAGATCTACTCTCTTAACATTCAAATATGCCATGCAGTATTATTAACTATAGTCACCATGCTCTACACTATATCCACAGGACTTAATTATTTTATAACTGGAATTTTGTACCTTTTCGTCCCCTGCACCCATTTCACTCACCTCCTATCCCCTGCCTCTGGCCAGCAGCAATCTGTTCTCTGTATCTGTGAGCACTTTTTTTAACATTTGTATTGGAGTATAATTGTTTTACACTGTTGTGTTAGTTTCTGCTGTATAACAAAGTGATTCAGCTGTATGTATACATATATCCTCATATCTCCTCCCTCTTGTGTCTCCCTCCCACATTCCCTATCACACCCATCTAGTTGGTCACAAAGCACCGAGCTGATCTCCCTGTGCCATGCAGCTGCTTCCCAGTAGCTATCTATTTCACATTTGGTACTGTATATATGTCAATGCTACTCTCTCACTTTGTCCCAGCTTACCCTTACCCCTCCTCATGTCCTCAAGTCCATTCTCTACGCCTGCATCTTTATTCTTGTCCTGCCCCTAAGTTCATTAGAACAATTTTTTTTTTTTTAGATTCCATGTATATGTGTCAGCATATGGTATTTGTTTTTCTCTTTCTGACTTACTTCACTCTGTATGACAGACTCTAGGTCTATCCACCTCACTACAAATAACTCAATTTCATTTCTTTTTATGGCTAATATTCCATAGTATATATGTGACACATCTTCTTCATCCATTCATCTGTCGATTGACACTTATGTTGCTTCCATGTCCTGGCTATTGTAAATAGAGCTGCAATGAATATTGTGGTACATGACTCCTTTTGAATTTTGGTTTTCTCAGGGTATATGTCCAATAGTGGGATTGCTGGGTCATGTGGCAGTTCTATTTTTAGTTTTTTAAGGAACCTCCACACTGTTCTCCATAGCGGCTGTATCAATTTACATTCCCACCAACAGTGCAAGAGGGTTCCCTTTTCTCCACACCCTCTCCAGCACTTATTGTTTGTAGATTTTTTGATGATGGCTATTCTGACTGGTGTGAGGTGATACCTCATTGTAGTTTTGATTTGCATTTCTCTAATGATTAGTGATGTTGAACATCCTTTCATATGTTTGTTGGCAATCTGTATATCTTTTTTGGAGAAATTTCTATTTAGGTCTTCTGCCTATTTTTGGATTGGGTTGTTTGTTTTTTTGATATTGAGCCGCAGGAGCTGCTTGTAAATGTTGGAGATTAATCCTCTGTCAGTTGCTTCATTTGCAAATATTTTCTCCCATTCTGAGGGTTGTCTTTTTGTCTTGTTTATGGTTTCCTTTGCTGTGCAAAAGCTTTTAAGTTTCATTAAGTCCCATTTGTTTATTTTTGTTTTTATTTCCTTTTCTCTAGGAGGTGGGTCAAAAAGGATCTTGCTGTGATTTATGTCATAGAGTGTTCTGCCTATGTTTTACTCTAAGAGGTTTATAGTGTCTGGCCTTACATTTAGGTTTTTAATGCATTTTGAGTTTATTTTTGTGTATGGTGTTAAGGAGTGTTCTAATTTCATTCTTTTACATGTAACTGTCCAGTTTTCCCAGTACCACTTATTGAAGGGGCTGTCTTTTCTGCATTGTATATTCTTGCCTCCTTTATCAAAAATAAGGTGACCATATGTGTTTGGGTTAATCTCTGGGCTTTCTATCCTTTTCCATTGATCTATATTTCTGTTTTTGTGCCAGTACCATACTGTCTTGATTACTGTAGCTTTGTAGTATACTCTGAAGTCTGGGAGCCTGATTCCTCCAGCTCTGTTTTTCATTCTCAAGATTGCTTTGGCTATTCGGGGTCTTTTGTTTTTCCATACAAATTGTGAAATTTTTTGTTCTAGTTCTGTGAAAAATGCCAGTGGTAGTTTGATAGGGATTGCAGTGAATCTGTAGATTGCTTTGGGTAGCAGAGTCATTTTCACAATATTAATTCTTCTAATCCAAGAACATGGTATATCTCTCCACCTGTTTGAATCATCTTTAATTTCTTTCATCAGTGTCTTACAGTTTTCTGCACACAGGTCTTTTGTCTCCTTAGGTAGCTTTATTCCTAGGTATTTAATTCTTTTTCTTGAAATAGTAAATGAGAGTGATTCCTTAATTTCTCTTTTAGATTTTTCATCTTATTGTATAGGAAAGCAAGAGATTTCTGTTCATTAATTTTGTATCCTGCTACTTTACCAAATTCATTGATTAGCTCTAGTAGTTTTCTGGTAGCATCTTTGGGATTCTCTATGTATAGTATCATGTCATCTGCAAACAGTGACAGCTTTACTTCTTCTTTTTCGATTTGGATTCCTTTTATTTCTTTTCCTTCTCTGATTGCTGTGGCTAAAACTTCCAAAGCTATGTTGAATAATATTGGTGAGAGTGGACAACCTTGTCTTGTTCCTGCTCTTAGAGGAAATGGTTTCAGTTTTTCACCATTGAGAATGATGTTGGCTGTGGGTTTGTCATACATGGCCTTTATTATGCTGAGGTAAGTTCCCTCTCTGCCCACTTTCTGGAGGGTTTTTATCATAAATGGGTGTTGAATTTTGTCAAAAGCTTTTTATGCATCTATTGAGGTGATCATTTGGTTTTTCTCCTTCAATTTGTTAATATGGTGTATCACATTGATTGATTTTTGCATATCGAAGAATCCTTGCATTCCTGGGATAAACCCCACTAGATCGTGGTGTATGATCGTTTTAATGTGCTGTTGGATTCTGTTTGCTAGGATTTTGTTGAGGATTTTTGCATCTATGTTCGTCAGTGATATTGGCCTTTAGTTTTATTTTTATGTGACATCTTTGTCTGGTGTTGGTATCAGGGTGATGGTGGCCTCGTAGAATCAGTTTGGGAGTGTTCCTCCCTCTGCTATATTTTGGAAGATTTTGAGAAGGATAGGTGTTAGCTCTTCTCTAAATATTTGATAGAATTTACTTGTGAATCCATTTGGTCCTGGGCTTTTGTTTGTTGGAAGATTTTTAATCACAGTTTCATTTTTAGTCCTTGTGGTTTGTCTGTTTATATTTTCTATTTCTTTCTGGTTCAGTCTAGGAAGCTTGTGCTTTTCTAAGAATTTGTCCATTTCTTCCAATTTGTCCATTTTATTGGAATATAGTTGCTTATAGTAATCTCTCATGATCCTTTGTATTTCTGCAGTGTCAGTTGTTACTTCTCCTTTTTCATTTCTAATTCTGTTGATTTGAGTCTTCTCCCTTTTTTCTTCATAAGTTTGGCTAATGGTTTATCAATTTTGTTTATCTTCTCAAAGAGCCAGCTTTTAGTTTTATTGATCTTTGCTATTGTTTCCTTCATTCCTTTTTCATTTATTTCTGATCTGATCTTTATGATTTCTTTCCTTCTGCTAACTTTGGGGGTTTTTTTGTTCTTCTTTCTCCAATTGCTTTAGGTGTAAGGTTAGGTTGTTTGTTTGAGATGTTTCTTGTTTCTTGAGGTAGGATTGTTTTGCTATAAAGTTCCCTCTTAGAAATGCTTTTGCTGCATCCCATCGGTTTTAGGTGGTCATGTTTTCGTTGTTATTTATTTCTAGGTATTTTTTGATTTCCTCAGTGATCTCTTGGTTATTTAGCAGCATATTGTTTAGCCTGCATGTGTTTGAATTTTTTACAGTTTTTTCCCTGTAATTGGTATCTAGTCTAATAGCATTGTGGTTGGAAAAGATACTTGATATGATTTCAATTTTCTTAAATTTACCAAGGCTTAATTTGTGACCCAAGATATGATCTATCCTGGAGAATGTTCCATGAGCACTTGAGAAGAAAGTGTATTCTGTTGTTTTTGGATGGAATGTCTTATAAATATCAATTAAGTCCATCCTGTTTAATGCATCATTTAAAGCTTGTGTTTCCTTATTTATTTTCATCTTGGATGATCTGTCCATTGGTGAAAGTGGTGTGTTAAAGTCCTCTACTGTTATTGTCTTACTGTCGATTTCCCTTTTATGGCTGTTAGCATTTGCCTTATGTATTGAGGTGCTCCTATGTTAGGTGCATAAATATTTACAATTGCTATATCTTCTTCTTGGATTGATCTCTTGATCATTATGTGTGTCCTTCTTTGTCTCTTCTCATAGTCTTTATTTTAAAGTCTATTTTGTCTGACATGAGAATTACTACTCCAGCTTTCTTCTGATTTCCAGTTGCATGGAATATATTTTTCCATCCCCACACTTTCAGTTTGTATGTGTCTCTAGGTCTGAAGTGGGTCTCTTGTAGACAGCATATATATGGACCTTCTTTTTGTATCCATTCAGGCAGTCTGCGTCTTTTGGTTGGAGCATTTGATCCATTTACATTTAAGGTAATTATCAATATGTTTGTTCCTATTACCATTTTCTTAATTGTTTTGGGTTTGTTTTTGTAGGTCTTTTCCTTGTCTTGTGTTTCTTGCCTAGAGAAGTTCCTTTAGCATCTGTTGTAAAGCTGATTTGGTGGTGCTGAATTCTCTTAGCTTTGGCTTGTCTGTAAAGGTTTTAATTTCTCCATTGAATCTGAATGAGATCCTTGCTGGGTAGAGAAATCTTGGTTGTAGGTTTTTCCCTTTCATCACTTTAAATATGTCCTGCCACTCCATTCTGGCTTGCAGAGTTTCTGCTGAAAGATCAGCTGTTAACCTTATGGGGATTCCCTTGTATGTTGTTTGTTGCTTTTCCCTTGCTGCTTTTAACATTTTTTTCTTTGTATTTAATTTTTGATATTTTGATTAATATGTGTCTTGGCGTGTTTCTCCTTGGATTTATCCTGTTTGGGACTCTCTGTGCTTCCTGGACTTGATTGACTATTTCTTTTCCCATGTTAGGGAAGTTTTCAACTATAATCTCTTCAAATATTTTCTCAGACCCTTTCTTTTTGTCTTTTTCTTCTGGGACCCCTATAATTCGAATGTTGGTGCATTTAATGTTGTCCCAGAGGTCTCTGAGGCTGTCCTCAATTCTTTTCATTCCTTTTTCTTTATTCTGCCTGTGGTAGTTATTTCCACTATTTTATCTCCCAGGTCACTTGTCCGTTCTTCTGCCTCAGTTATTCTGCTATTGATTCCTTCTAGAGAATTTTAAATTTCATTTATTCTGTTGTTCATCAATGTTTGTTTGCTCTTTAGTTCTTCTATGTCCTTGTTAAACATTTCTTGTATTTTCTCCATTGTATTTCCAAGATTTTGGATCAACTTTACTATCATTATTCTGAATTCTTTTTCAGGTAGTCTGCCTATTTCCTCTTCATTTGCTTGGTCTGGTGCATTTTTGCCTTGCTCCTTCACCTGCTGTGTGTTTCTCTCTCTCCTCATTTTGCTTAACTTACTGTGTTTGGGGTCTCCTTTTCACAGGCTGCAGGCTCGTAACTCCCGTTGTTTTTGGTGTCTACCCCCAGTGGGTGAGTTGTTTCAGTGACTTGTGTAGGCTTTCTGGTGGAGGGAACTGGTGCCTGTGTTCTGGTGATTGGAGCTGGATCTTGTCTTTCTGGTTGGCAGGGCCAAGTCCAGTGGTGTGTTTTGGGGTGTCTGTGCACTTAGTATGATTTTAGGCAGCCTTTCTGCCAATGGGTGGGGTTGTGTTCCTCTCTTACTAATTGTTTGGCATAGGGTGTCCAGCACTGGAGCTTGCTGGCCATTGGGTGGAGCTGGGTCTTAGCGTTGAGACAGAGATCTCTGGGAGAGCTATCACCTATTGATATTACATGGGGTCAGGAGGTCTCTGGTGGTTCAATATCCTGAACTTGGCTCTCCCACCTCAGGGGCTCAGACCTGACAGCAGGCCAAGCTGTCCAAGACCCTGTCAGCCACACGGCTCAGGAGGCAAAAAAGAAAGAAAACAAATAAATAAATAAAAATTTAAAATCTATGAGATTTTAAAGAAATTTTTTATTTTTTATAGGTTCCATGTATAACTGAGATCACATGGTATTTGTCTTTCTCTGTCTGACTTACTTCACTTAGTATAATGTCCTCAAGTTTCATTACATTCAACTCAATAATATTTCATTTATCCTTTTAGAAGCACCTCTGTAGATTGAATAATGCATTAGTTGAGTGCCTGTACCATAGTCACCTGTAATGTGATGAGGTTCTCTTCAGGGACTACTAGACAATTTTCCTCCCTGCTGACTTTCACTCTGATTGCTTTATTACTTGAATATAATATGCAATGCCTAAATTTACAGAGGTGTCAAATTATCATATTAATTAACTATTTTAAGGTAATGGTTATATGAAGGGGGAAAAGGTTTTCAGAATTAAGCATATAAAACAATTTTTTAATTTAATTAGTGTTTACCTAATATAAAAATATGCATATTATATGGAGCAGAATCGGATACTTTATTTAATAATCAATACAAAATATATTTATTTCTTCCCTTTTTGTACAAGGCTCAGTTTTTGTCCTTAAAAGATATTTGTTTAGAGTAAAAGCTTGGGTTTTTTGTGTGGAATTACTAGGTTTAAGCAAGTCAGATACAGTCCATGGGGAACAGAAAATTGAAACAAAAAAGCCATTAAGAAATCAGAAGGAAGTTACCAGGTTGAGAGACTAGAGGATGGAATTGAGGAGCAGCAGGCAAAGTCGTTAAGAAATAAGGATGAGAACTCAGAAGCTTAACACTAGGAGGATAAGAAATATAGGGTCACTAGAGGAACAGAAGAAGACAGAGGGGTTTGCCTGGTGGTTAAGTGGCCAATGCAAGGGACATGGGTTCAAGCCCTGGTCTGGGAAGTTCCCACATGCAGCGGAACAACTAAGCCTGTGTGTCACAACTACTGAAGCCCACGTGCCTAGAGCCCACGCTCCACAATAAGAGAAGCCACCACAATGAGAAGACTGTGTACCACAATGAAGAATGGCCTCCACTCTCCGCACCCAGAGAAAAGCCTCCATGCAGCAATGAAGACCCAATACAGCCAAAAAAAAAAAAAAAAAAAAAAAAAAGAAGCAAATCCCAGATTAGAGTGCCCTGGACTTAAAACAGCTGACCCCACCTGGTGGAATCATCTCCCCGCTAGGGAACTTGCAGGGTCTTGACAAGATCAGATTATTCTGACAAACCCTTTATGAAACAGAGTAGGACCTTATGGTCCTTCTCCCTACCCTCCATGTCCTCAGCCTGCCTTTTGTCTGTGGAAAAACTTTAGTCAACGAATACCTTTAATCAGAGAAGTGAGAAAATGCAGAAACAAAGGAAAACAGTCAAAGGAGACCAAATAATAATAGTTTAGTCATTAAGCATAGTCAAGGACCTTTAGTTCCTTCTCAAGGGCTATAGATAATATTTTGAGCCATATCCTGTGAGCTGTTTTATAGATACTGAAACCCCCACCAGGAGGAAGAAGTTAACTACATGATGATCAGAATGTAGCCATGACATAAGCTGCCACAATTCCGAGAACTGGCCTCAGGAAATGGGAACAAACCGACCCTGGAACTAAAGATTAACTGTACTTAAAACAATCAAGATGACACTGATCAGACTACCAATGACCAATTTCAAGATGACTGTGCTGTTTCTACATGTAGCTCCCTCCCTCCATCTATAAAAGTTCTTGCCCACTGATGGGCAGTGGGAGGTAGTCAGCCTTTGGACAGGAGTCTGCCCTCCCCCTCGGTTGCCGGCATCCAAAATAAAGCAAACTTTCCTTTCCATCAACCTGCCTTCTTTATTGGTCTTTTTTTTTTTTTTAATTTTAATTTATTTATTTATGGTTGTGTTGGGTCTTCGTTTCTGTGCGAGGGCTTTCTCTAGTTGTGGCAAGCAGGGGCCACTCTTCATCGCGGTGCGTGTGCCTCTCACTGTCGCGGCCTCTCTTGTTGCGGAGCACAGGTTCCAGATGCGCAGGCTCAGTAATTGTGGCTCACGGGCCCAGCCGCTCCGCGGCATGTGGGATCTTCCCAGACCAGGGCTCGAACCTGTGTCCCCTGCATTGGCAGGCAGATTCTCAACCACTGCGCCACCAGGGAAGCCCTTTATTGGTCTTTGAGTGGTGAGCAGCCAGACCCCACTTTTTTTTCTTTTTTTTGCTTTTATACACATGTATCCATTGACCCTCACAGTGATCCACCCCAGAAGGTGTTATTGCCTCATTTTTTAAATTTTATTTATTTATTTATTTATTTATTTATTTATGGCTGTGTTGGGTCCTCGTTTCTGTGCGAGGGCTTTCTCTAGTTGTGGCAAGCGGGGACCACTCTTCATCGCGGTGCGCGGGCCTCTCACCATCGCGGCCTCTCGTTGCGGAGCACAGGCTCCAGACGTGCAGGCTCAGCAATTGTGGCTCACGGGCCCAGTTGCTCCGCGGCACGTGGGATCCTCCCAGACCAGGGCTCGAACCCGTGTCCCCTGCATTGGCAGGCAGATTCTCAACCACTGCGCCACCAGGGAAGCCGCAGACCCCACTTTTGGTTACATTTTCTCTCTCAAAACTCACAGTAGCAAGTTCCTCTTGACCCTTGAGTAATTTGTTATCTGTCACTCAACTATTGGTTAACATAATACTTCTCTCTCCTTCCAGATGATAAACATATTATGACATATCTGGGAAAGGGTTGAGGAGATTATGTAATTACAAAGATCACTTTCAGGTCATATGAGACTAATATGCTTGGTAAAAGTGCAACTGTGCACCTCAGATTGGGACTTAAACCCATGTGCCAGGACTCGAACCCAGCCAAAACCCAGACTGGGACTTGAACCCACATGGCTGGGACTCAGATCCGGCCAAAACCCACAGTCTTCCAACTGAGATCACCCACCTCGTTTCAGGACTTAATGAAGCTCGGGTTCTTGATATGTATCACAAAGAATTCAGTGAGAGACAAAGTGATCGGTAAGAAATGGATTTATTTAGAGAGAAATACATTCCACAGACGGAGTGTGGGCCATCTCAGAAGGTGAGAAAGGCACCAGGGTATGGGGTTGTCAGTTTTTATAGGAGTGCGTAATTTCATAGGCTAATGAGTGGGAGGAGTATTCCAGCTATTTTAGGAAGGGGCGGGGATTTCCAGAAATTGGGTCACTGACCACTTTTTGATCCTTATGGTCAGTCTTAGAGCTGTCATGGCGCCTGTGGGTGTGTCATTTAGCTTGCTGATGTGAGTGTATACTGAGGCTCAAGGTCTAGTGGAAGTTGACTCATCCACCATCTTGGACCCATTTGGTTCTAATCAGTTTGTGTCATGTTCTCAGGCTATATCATTCTTTCAAAGGTTGTGCCCTGCCTCCATCCCTCCTGTTTCAAAATGGAATGGCAGTCATGCAAAAAAATGTCATGTCTGACTCCAGTGGAGCAAAATAGACAACATGCAACTCAGGGCAATGATTGGAATTCACTGCGCCTGTCACCAGAGGGAATGTTGGCCAAGTTTTGGTGGCTAAGCTGAATGACACTTCCACAAAGGTGTGCATTTTGTCCTCTTTTCTCATGGAGTCGTGCAAAAAGATGAAACTGGAAAGAAGGTGGAGACATAGTCGGTAGAGACAGAAAAAACACAGCCGCCACTCTGCTGAGCCTTTTCCCCATATGCATGTACAGTACAACTCTCAGTAACCCGAGGGAGCAGTGCATGCAATAAAGATGGCCCTAGTAGAATGTTTCAGGGACCTACCGTGATGGGCTTCCTGGAGAATGTGTCATAGATGAATCTCAGGACAGCATATCTGTTCCACATCAGTGACCATGAGGCCAAGTTTGCCTTACTACACTTGCCAGGTCTTTCTGCTCTTTCCACATGAAACATCTGGATATACTTCTTTTCTCTATATGTTTTGTGTTAATTCAGTTTAGCTCTATAATCCTGTGTTTGCATGCTACTTGAAATCACAGGTTTTTTAGCCTTATCCACCTCTATATTTTCAGTGTCTGGCACACAGTCGGTGTGATGCTTAATTTTATGCATCAGTTTAGTTAGGCTATGGTGTCCATGGTCAAACACCAGTCTAGATGTTGCTGTGAAGGTATTTTTTAGATGTGATTAACATTTAAATCAGTAGACTTTGAATAAATCAGATTAATCTTCATTGTGTGAATGGGCCTCATCCAATCAGTTGATAAGCCTTATGAGAAAAGACTAAGATCCCCTGAGAAGGAAGGAATTCTGCCTCCAGACTCAAGACTGCAACATTAACTCTTCCCTTGGTCTCCAGTCTGCTGGCTTGTCCTGCAGATTTCAGAATTGCTAGCCTTCATAATCACAGAGGCAATGCCTTACAACAGATTTCTCTCTTTCTTTCCCTTTCTCCCTCTCTCTGTCTCTATATCTCACTCTCTCTATGCATAGAAATCTACCTATATCTATCTATTTATCTCTCTCTCTCTATATATATATATCCTATTGGTTCTGTTTCTCTGGAGAACCCTGGCTAACACACACAGTGGACATTCAATAAATATTTGTGAGATGAATGAATAGGAGGGAGAGTGGGGTTGTGGCACCTGCTTGTTCCAAATAAACATATTGTCCAGGAGTGTTGGGGCAGGATATTCCACATTAAGACACTATTTCATGATATTAATTACCTGAAGAACTCATAGATATATACACTGTCTTTCACAGATGTTCAAAAACTAGTCAGTGGATTAAAATATATGCAATGTATATGTGGGCTCTTTGTTTTGATGACTCAGAAGTGTTAAAGGAACTGGTTTCTTCTAGAGTAGGACTGTCTTGGATCTTGGCATGTAGCCCATGCCAGCTCCAGTGGAGAATTCTTTTTAACTAGAACAGAGCCCTCCAAGACATTAAAAGAGAGGAGCATATATTGCAAATAGGAGATTCATGGTGTTTTCAGATTGCAGTTTAAAAAATTTTATCCAGTATAAGAATAAAGATAGAAAAAAAAAAAAAAAGAATAAAGATAGAGAAACGTTGCATTTGCCTTATTAAAAAAACATTTTATCCAAAGCATCTTGGTTTAATGAAGTTGTTAAAATTCTTTTGTATGTTGTAAATGTATGCTATACAAATTTCCTATAACTCTTCATATGTTTAACAAAAAGTCATCTCTGCATTGTCAAACACAGTGCCCAAAGTCTTGTGTTGCTGGGTTCATTAACCCTTCTCTGAAAAGAGGTAAATTAGAGATTGAAGATTTGGTTTAGATAGAAAGAAAGACTATTATTTAACCTTTATTGAATGTAAAGGAAGAACTATGATTTGGGAAATTAAATAAGTCTCTACATAAAGGAGATTATAGTGTAGTTTAAAAAGAAATTGAAAAGTGTGGGGTGTTCTACTCTGAGCTCATTTTCTCTTTTAACACTCAGGGATTTTCCAGACTCTTAATGAAGGTTGACATTTTATTCCACTTTATTAATAATATTATAACAATTGATTTATCCCTATTTGTCTTACATATATTAATCTATCCTTTATTGTCTAACCTAAGGGTCAGTAAACTGTTTTTTTAAAGAGGCAAATAAATATTTTAGGCTTTGTGGGCCATACGGTCTCTGTGGCAACTAGTCAACAGAAAACAGCCACAGATAATATATATACAGATGGGCATGGCTGTGCTCCAATAAAAGTTTATTTACAAAAATAGGCAGTGGACTGGCCTGGATTCGGCCTGTGGGTCATAGTTTTCTGTCCCTTGTTCTAACTTTTGGTGTCACTTTATTGTGTCTTCTATAGTTAGACTTTGTGTCTTATTCAGCCAACTTGAGAGTTTAACACATTTACATTTACATATTTTCAGGAGTGATACCTTTGGACTTTATTTCTATTACTGTGTTTTATGGCTTTCATTTTTTAAGGTATCCATATATTTTCCTTAGCTATATGCACAATGCTTTCTTTGCTTGTCTCTTCTCTGGCATTTAGAAAGTTGTATATATTGTTGTTGTTGTTTTTTAGTTTTATTGGTTAAACTTTCCAGCTGTATTCTCTAACCTATCTCTGTGTCCTAGACATCAGGGCTGCTCAAAAATGTTCCAGTTCTTGGTTTTCCTGCGAAAACATTTTATCTAATGGTGGTAGGATTGTACTTCTCTTCTTCTTTGAAGTTAGGTGTGGCTTACTTTGGCCAATAATATGTGAATGAAGTTACATGATGTACTTTGGCCAATAATATGTGAATGGTGGTGACATGTGTCACTTTCAGGAGGTGACTGAAGAGTGAGTACACAATTTACCATGTTTGCTTTTTCATGTCTCAACAATTTTGGAAACATGAGTAGAGATGCAGCTTCTGCCCGGGTCCCTGATTGACTATGACGTGTGGAGACCTCCTGCTGACCTGCCACAAGTAGAAATAAACATTTGTGATTCTGAGTGATGAGGCTTGAGGGCTGTTTGAACCACAGCAAAATCTACCTTATCCTGAGTGATGGAGAAACTGATACCTTGAAGTGGGATGCTGCCAAAAATCTAGAAAAAGGAATAAAGAGAATCCAAAATTTGGGGGCTTACAGAATTGGAAGAGGCAACTGATTCTTAATCCAATTAAAAAATATATAAAACTGGGAAGATCTTTGAATGACAAACGTTGATTAAAACTCAGCCTCGGAATCAGCGTCTAATTAAAGGTGCAGCCATCCCACCCACTGTTATAGCCTCTGAGTGGATTAAGGTATCAAGGTCCAGCCAGGGCACTAGTGCCCAGTAAATCCATTCAGTTGAGCAAAGAATCTCAGGGTGTTGCTCTCCCATTGATATCTGCAGGGCCAAGGAATTTGTAATTCACTCAAGACAGGGGTGGGGAAGAAAGAGAAGGAGAGAAACAGAAGAGGTGGGAATGTGTATGGGTGTGGGTGGGGCAGGGGAAGAAGTATAGCTGGGAGAAGGCAAGGAAATACAGCAGTATAGAAAGTACATACAGAGAAGGCTGTGGTCATGGCTACTGATACTTGGAGCTGACTGGAACTGAACAGACAGGAAGCTAAATTTTTGATAGAGTCGTACTGCCAGAAGAACCATCTGTCTAGACTAAAATAGACTGTAAAAGTTTAGACTGAAAGTGATCCTTGGGCTCCCAAACATCAATGGATGTAGACAACACACAGGAAAAACCGCTTAGTCAGGAGGGAGGGCAGAGTCCCTAAAGCACATTTCAGGTGTGGCCACGGAGGATAACTGAACAAACAGAACTGCCAGGGGGTGGAGCTAGGGGCACAGAACACCAAACTTCCAGAAAGTGGAATCAGAACCAAATCAGAAACATTACCCACGCCCAGTGGTATCTCAGAATTACCACAGTGTGGTCATAAGTAAATGGCATATTTTCAATACCCCTTATTAAGACTGGGCGTTTACCACAAGTTTAGTCTCCTTTCATCTCCATCCCAACTTGTCTTGACATAATTTGAGATTTTTAGACCAGGTTTCCTTGTTATTTTTAAAAACCAGGGTCATTATGTAACTTTTTTTCCCCAGAAAATAATATTGGCATTTGTGTTCAGTATTGTACTCAGAATTGAAATAATTATTAGATATTTCTATGTTTAGTTGGCTTCAGAGAATAATTCCAGTCTTATGATTTCTCTATTTTTTTTTTAAATGGCAACTTATTTATTTATTTATTTTAGTTTTGGCTGTGTTGGGTCTTCGTTTCTGTGCGAGGGCTTTCTCTAGTTGCGGTGAGCCGGGGCCACTCCTCATTGCGGTGCGTGGGCCTCTCATTGTCGCGGCCTTTCTGGTGCGGAGCACAGGCTCCAGACGCGCAGGCTCAGTAGCTGTGGCTCACGGGCCCAGTTGCTCTGCGGCATGTGGGATCTTCCCAGACCAGGGCTCGAACTCGTGTCCCCTGCATTGGCAGGCAGATTCTCAACCACTGCGCCACCAGGGAAGCCCCTGATTTCTCTATTTTTGAGCTCTTAATTTTCTTCAATTCATTTAGTAATTTCTTCAAGAAAAGTGAAGGAACTGTGACTGGGCAGCTGTATTGTTTCAGGCACAACATGTAGCTCTTAAGATTTCCTGGGTATTTAATCTCCACACCCTGCAGTGACTCAGTGTGCAGCCTTAGGCCAGACAGCTTAACATATATGCTTCATTTCTGGAGGGGGAAAGGATATTAACACTTTCTGAGCTCTGAAGGATTTTGTACAAAGTATTATCTGATGTCAAAAATTATAATATACATGCAATTATTGTTTCTTTGAAAAAGACACCACCGAAGATCCAGGATGAGTATATAGCAAGAAACAAATTTCAAAACTACTTTCCACTTGCCCTGAATCCTGCCAGCATATTTGGGTTCAATGGAACTTGATAATTCT
Source organism: Balaenoptera musculus (assembly GCF_009873245.2). Lineage (NCBI taxonomy): Eukaryota > Metazoa > Chordata > Mammalia > Artiodactyla > Balaenopteridae > Balaenoptera > Balaenoptera musculus. Next base: position 122,753,194 of record NC_045785.1, on the reverse strand, counting down.
GGTATAAGTATTTGTTGTGAGTTCCACTGATGTGAGCTCTGTGGGAGGTGTTTTGTGTATAGACGCTGATAGAGTTGGGGGATCTGTTGCCATTGATGGGCCCAAACAGTACAAAGAGGGAAGTTTAAAATCTAAAAAAAAAAAGAAAAGAAAAAAATGGTTCTGATGAACCTAGGGGCAGGACAGGAATAAAGATACAGACATAGAGAATGAACTTGAGGACACGGGGAGGGGGAAGGGTACGTTGGGACTAAGTGAGAGAGTAGCACTGACATATATACACTACCAAATGTAAAATAGATAGCTAGTGGGAAGCAGCTGCATAGCACAGGGAAATCAGCTCAGTGCCTTGTGACCACCTAGAGGGGTGGGATAAGGAGGGTGGGAGGGAGATGCAAGAGGGGAGGGGATATGGGGATATATGTATACATATAGCTGATTCACTTTGTTATACGGCAGAAACTAATACAACATTGTAAAGCAATTATACTCCAATAAAGATGTTAAAAAAATAAAATGATAAATGCCTACATTAAGGAGGAAAAAAATCTCAGATAAACAACCTAACTTTATATCTCAAGGTATAAAGGGAAGAGAAAGCGAAGAGAAGAACAAGCAAAGCCCAAAGTTAGCAGAAGGAAGGAATTAACAAAGATCCGAGCAAAAATAAATGAAATAGAAACGATAAAGACAATAGAAAAGCTCATCAAAACTGAGTTATTTAAAAAGATCAAAAAATTGACAAACCTTTCTAGACTAAGATAAAAGGGAGAATACTCAAAAAATAAATCAGAAATGAAAGAGGAGACATTACAACTGATACCACAGAAATGCAAAGGATCACAAGAGACTACTAACAATTACATGCCAACAAAGAAAATCCAGACCAGATGACTTCACTGGTGAATTCAATGAAACATTTAAAGAAGAATTAATACGAATCTTTCTCAAACTCTTCCAAAAATTGAAGAGGATGGGATACTTTCAAACTCATTTTACAAGACCAGCATTAACCTGATACCAAGGCCAGACAAGGACACTCTAAGAAAAGAAAATTACAGGCCTATAACCTTGATGAACACAGATGTAAAATTCTTCAACAAAAGTCTAGCAAACTGAATTAAACAGCACATTAAAAGGATCATACACCATGATAAAGTTATATTTATCCTTTGGGTGCAAGAATGGTTCAATATACACAAATGAACCAAAGTGATACACCGTATTAACAGAATGACAGATAAAAATCATATGATCATCTCAATACACACAGAAAAAGCATCTGACATAATTCAATAGCCTTTCATGATAAAAATTCCCAACAAACTGGGTGTAGAGGGAATATATCTCAACATAATTAAGTTCACATATGTTCAGGAACAATATAAGGATACCCACTCTTACCACTTCTATTCAACATAGTACTAAAAGTCCTAGCTAGAGCAATTAGATAAGAAATAGAAATAAAAGTCATCCAAATCAGAAAGGAAAAAGTAAAAGTCTCTGTTTGCAGATGATTTGATATTATATACAGAAAACCCTAAAGACTACACCAAAAACTGTTAGAGCTAATAAATGAATTCAGTAAAGTTGTAGATTCAAAATCAACACACAAAATCAGTTTCATTTCTATATACTATCAACAAACCATCTGAAAAGAAATTAAGAAAACAAAATCTCATCACAATAACATCAAAAAGAATAAAAGAGTGAGGAATAAATTTAGCCAAGGAAGTAAAATATCTGTACACTAAAACTCACAAATCTTTGATGAAAGAAATTGAAGAAGACACACAAAAATGGAAAGATATCCTGTGTTCATGGATTGGAATAATTAATATTGCCAAAATATCCATGATACCTAAAGCAATCTACATATTCAATGCAATTCTTATCAAAATTCCAATGGTATTTTTTAGAGAAATAGAAAAACAACCCCAAAATTTGTATGGAACCACAAAAGACCTTGAGTAGATAAAGCAATCTCAAGCTAGAAGAACAAAACTGGAGACATTGTACTCCTTGATTTCAAAATATACTGCAAAGCTATCATGATCAAAATGGTATGGTACTGGCATAAAAACAAACACATATACCAATGGAACAGAATATATAGCCTAGAAATAAACTCACCCATATACAGTTAACTAATCTTTGACAAAGATACCAAGGATACATAACAGGGAAAAGATAACCTTTTCAATAAATGATACTGAGAAAACTGGATGCCCCTGTGCAAAAGGATGAAATTGGACTGTTATCCTATGCTATATGCAAAAATCAACTCAAGTGAGTTAAAGACTTAAATGTGAGATCTGAAACCATAATAGTCCTAGAAGAAAACATAGGGATAAAGCTCCTTGACATCGGTATTGGCAATTGTTTTTTCATATGACACAAAAAACACAGGCAATAAAAGCAAAAATAAACAGGTGGGACTATATCAAACTAAAAATTTTCTATGCAGCAAATGACACAATCAACAAAATTAAGAGGCAATCTATGGAATGGGAGAAAATATATGCAAACCATATATTCAGTTAGTGATTAATGTCCAAAATATATCAGGAAGTCATACTCAATGGAAAAAAAATAATTTAAAAATGGGCAAAGGGCTTGATTAGACATTTTTCCAAAGACATAAATGGCCAACAGGTACGTGAAAAGATGTTCAACAACACTAATCATTAGGGAAATGCAAATATAAAATGAGGTATCCCCTCACACATGTTAAGATGCCTATTATAAAAAAGTTAACAGATAAGTATTGGTGAAGATGTGGAGAAAATGGAGTACTTGTACACTGTTGGTGGAAATGTAAACTGGTACAGCCACTTAGGTAAATAGTATGGTGGTTCCTCAAAAAATGAAAAATAGAGCTACCATATAGTCCAGCAATCCCACTTCTGGGTATATATTCAAAGGAAATGAGAACAGGATCTGGAAGAGATATCTACACTCTCATGTTCAATGCAGTGTTAATCACAAGTTATGGAAGCAACCTAAGTGTCCATCAGAGGATGAAGAGATAAAGAAAATGTGATACATATACACAATGGAATTTTATTCAGTCTTAGAAGGATATTCTGCCATTTGAGTATAATGGATGAAACTGGAGGACATTATGCTAAGTGAAATAAGCCAAACATGAAAAGGCAAATACTGCATGGTTTAACTTATATGTGGAATTTTGCAAAGTTTAACTCTTATTAACTGAGAGCAGAGGAGTTGTTACCGGGGTCTGGTGGGGAAATAGAGAGATGTTGGTCAAAAGGAACAGACATTCAGTTATAAGATGAATAATTTCTGGAGACCTAATGTACAGTGTGGTGACTATAATTAATAGTACTGTATTGTATACTCGATATTTGCTAGGAGGACAGATCTTAAGTATTCTCACCACACACACACACAAAGGTAACTATGAGGTAATTAATATGTTAATTAGCTTCATTGTGGTAATAATTTCTCTTTGTGTATGTATATCAAAACACCACATTGTACACTTTAAAAATATACAATTTTTTATTATCAATCATATCTTAAGAAATTTGGGGGAGAAATCTGTTTTACAGAATATCAGGACTAAGCTCAGACATAGCCTGTAATATAAGTGACTGACCCAGGGACTAAAATATTTCATCTCTTTGGTTAATTGTAAAAGTTTCTGTAAATGTTGTAAATAGTTGCTCTTTCTCCCTGTTTCTTCTTTCCCTGACTTCCATTAGTCCCTCTTTTTCTCTCCTTGGCACACCCCATATCCTGAAAATACCCTCGATAAAACCTGAAATAACCTGCTACCTCAATATCCATGATTCTATGAATGTGACCCTAGTGGAAAGAGTTTCTGGTGAAGACGTTTGTTCATTGTTAACTTTTCTAAATCATTGAAGAGATACTTTTTCCTAGCCTGTGTTTTACATATAAAACAAAGAATTTGCCAATTCATATAAAAGGAGGCTAGGAGAACTTGGTAACTTAGAACATTTGTCATATTATAGAAATTAAATATACTTTTCCAGGGCAAGATTTCATATAAACCATTTCATTAGAAATCGCCAATTTTCAGGTCGGCTTTAGCTCAAGTTGTTACTCTGTCCCTTTGGACTTCTGAAATTTCCAATTTTGCCAAATACTCATACATGAGTAATTTTGGAATTATTAGACAATTCACTGCACTGATCTAATCTGAACTGAGGGATAAACACTTGCACATGCCCAGTTTCTTAATTAGTGTGTGTCACTGTTAATCTCTAATATCGTAATGATTGTAGGAGGATTATCCTTTAATAATGACTAAAGTGAGAACAAAGAGGCGAAGGGCTACACAGACACTTTTAAGCCAAAATGGCACAGAGTACGGAGCCTGGTCCCCGTTGAGGATGCGAGTCCTCAGGTGCTTGATGATCTGCTCTCTCTGAGTCAGGATGGCTCCCCGGGTCCCAGCCCACTTCCCTGGCCCTTGTAGGTGGTACTGGTAAGGTGTGCATGGCCCAAAGAAAATTTCCAGAGCCAGCTTTGGATCCCACAGGAAAAGTGAGAACAGGTTGGGTTTCACTCCTATTTCAGAGGCAATTTCATCCACGTAATCCTTACACTGCACTCTGCGTGTATCACAGGGATTATTCAGGAATCTGAAACCAGAAGGGGAAAGTATCAGAACTTCCATCTCTCCAAGCACAATTTCCTCTAAACATTGGTTGATGATTTCTCCAAAAACTGAGAGATAAAATGAGTTTTCTTGTTTTCATTGACTATGGTCTCAGTGGTTTCTAACAAAATATTCATGCAGTGTATTTTTCCCCATTAAATCCTTCCAAGGATCTTGGATAGTAATAGGTGGGTTTTGGAAGATTTTTGTCTTTTCCTAAATCCTGTACTTTGGCCATGAAATTAATTCTCAATTAGGATCTAGTCTCATTTTGGTAAATCGGTGGTGAGGAATATGCTATGTGAATTGTACAGGCAAGTTATTTAGATATGTATGACATTAATTTGATTTTAAATATTAATGAATTGCAATTCTTGGCCCAGCTTCTGAAACCAAAGTTACTGGATAATTGACTGTTCTTAGGATAAAGGCTTTGGCTCATAGAGAACATGCTGTGACCTTCACATTGTAGATTCTCAATAGATATATGCTGAATAGAAATAAATTACATTCCCAGCCCCAGTGGTTGAGAAGAATTTTCCATTAAGAAGATTTGGTGCAACCCACAAGCTTCTGACCTCACATCAGAATTTTAATTGGATTCTGTAATGATTTGCTATCTCATTTCTCACATTGGTTTATCTTCTCAACACCTTAAAAGGGTGAAACAATCCTTCCATTTCATCACACATATATTCACATGCTTTACATCTCTAAGGCTATGGTAAGACATAAATTTATAATTGTATGTTGTATTTAGTGTTCCATGAACTTTAAACAAAATTCTGAATTTTCCAGGTTAGACCATTCTCTATCCATTCCATTCCATAAATATTCCATATATGATATTTATGCTTGGTTAAGAGGAAATTAAAAAGTTGATAATTTGAGATCTCATTCAGGCAAATAGACTCAGATTCTATCATGAGAAAAATATAACGAATACTTGAAAGACAAACAGCTCCACCTAAACACTTCCAATTGACTTTCATCAAGAAGCCAGCTTCTTACTCTTTTTCAAATTTTTTTTCTCTTCTTTCTTATGTCAGCCATCATGCCACTCCCTGAGGATAATTTGTTCAATCCTAGGAAAGAAATTTCAAATGTGAACATGGTTTTCTTCTTGAAAAGACGTGGTTTCAGGAAGAAATGGGTACTATGAGAGTCAATTTGGTAGAGAACATCATGAGTGAGGTAACACAGGAGTGGGGGAGATGGATTCAGGAGTTGCTTTGCAATGCCCTCCATCCATTGTTTTATCAGGTGCACGTGCCTTACAGATGCAAAGACGTGTGTTTAATGAGTTCACTAGCAGACCTCAAAGCTCACGAAGAAGGATGGACTGAAGGGAGTTGCATCCCATGACAAGACACAAGATAATGTGTGTGTAGTCCCATTACTAGAGTATTCACTCTAGCTCTCCTTTAAATAGTGAGTTACACTTGTTCAGTTATGTTATCCCTTAGTTTTCTAATACATATTGTATTATAGCTACTAATGGTGACTCAGTATCTCCTGATTGTTTTCATTGGATAGAGATTTCTTCTTAATTTTCCATCTTAACTCATGGAAGACACTTTCCTATATCTTCATTTCTTTGATGGATGACATCCTACATTTTGAGAAACAGAATATTCTAGGAAAATATGTGAAACGTTTTAAAGGAGAAGCAAACAAATGAGCAGAATTATTATAATGTGATTGACATCATTTCATTAAGGTAGGTTTGAATCTGTCTTCATCACTTTATTCTCAGCCTTAGAATTAATGATATAATAAAGAATTTCAACCACAGTGGCTAATCTTCATTCATTCAATCAATATTTATTGAATGCCTACAAAAGTCAGGTGCTTAATTGTTAGTTCTTATCACTCTGCAAAGTGCATATAAGTATTCCCATTTTTATAAGTGAGGGAATTGTGGGGTCAAGTAATATGTCAAGACCATGCAGTCAGTACATGGAGGAACTGGGTTTTAATCCCGAGTTCATTTGATTACAAAGCTCTTGCTCTTTTAATTGTGTTGTAGTGCTATTACAGTTACTTTATGACTCTGCCACAATTTTCATAATTCACAGTTCATAATTCTGTGACTCTGCTTGTCTTTTTTATATTTTGAACTTGAGAGAATAACATTCCAGGCAGAAGAAATACCAAGTCCAAAGGCAGGAATGAGCATGACTTATTCCTGGGAGTTGATAGTTCCACTCTTTTAATTCACATACCTATATAATAATGAACACACAGAAGGGGCTCAGAAAATATTTGTTGACTCATTACTCTTGACACTGTTGACCATTCTCTTCTTGAAATTTTCCCCTTCTTATTCCCTGTCCTTACTACGGATTCTCCTACTTCTTCACTTGTAATTTCTTTCTCAGTGCTTTTAATGGCTACTCTTCTTCAGATTCCTCTTTAATATTTGGGATTCCTTAGCTTCTGGCCTAGAACCTCTCCCCCAGAACCACACTCAATCCAGATTATTGTTTCTTAAGGCAGCACGAGAAGAAGGGCATGTGTGCACGTGCACGCAAAGGAGAATAACAGAAGTACCTGTTCAAACTTTGCCAGTCTCCTTCTTCCTAATCCTGACAATCACATACTCCACCACTGAGACTCTGATATACATCTTCAGGGCTGATGACTCCAAGCCTAACCTCTACTTTGATTTTCAGAATCATCTATCCTAATGCTTGCCATGTATCTCTGTTGGGATACCTCACAAGTATCCCAAACAGTTTTCTAAACCTTAAGTCATCAGCAAGCCTCCTAAGATCTTCCAAAGTTGCTTTCCTCCTGAATTACTTACCTTTGTAGGATGGTACACTCTCTACTCAATCATTCAAGCTAGAAACTGGATGTCAGCGTATAATCGTGCTTTTATTTTCTATATTTTATGATGTTTTGACATCTTAAAAAGCTTGTTGGCCAGGGAGAGGGCTAGCCTGTTTTAAAGATAGCAAAGAGCTCTGCCAGGAGCATGTCTTTCATATGCGAACCAGCCAAGCCCAAGTCTATAGCCCCAAACAATTCTCCCAAGTCTGTAGCCCCAACCAACTACTTATCTAACTCTCATACCCCAACCCAATATTTCTCCTGCCCTAAATCATCCCAGGGCTAGGAACCAGGCAGATCTCTATAGATTAAAGCCCATGGGAATTATTCAAACTAGCCAATCCTAAACTGTTTACCATGCCCTGCTTTCCTTGTCCCACAGAAACCCCAATAAAGGCTCTGGCCTCAGCTTTTCTCTTGTTCCTGTTTCTGTCTGAACAAACCCAGTGCTCCCATGTGGCCCTGCGTGGCCTGGCATGTCTCTTTCTCTTAGGAAATGTAAGTAATACATTCTTCCTTCAATGGCATTGACCTCTCCGTGTTGTCGCTCAATCATCTCCAAAAACTAAAATCCCATGAGTATAATTTTAATATAGTAGAAAATTAATAATATAATAAAACAACAGAAAATTGTTGAGCATTTACTATGTGCTGGGGACTAGTATAAATTATACATGTATTTTCCTCTTTAATGTGCAGAACAACCCTCTGAATTGGTGCTAATGTTATTGCCATTTTATATATAAGGAAGGTGAGGCACAAATAGTTAACTAAATCTGATCAATATCACACAGCTAGAAAGTGGTGAAGCCAGGATCCAAACCACAGCTGTCTGGATTCAGAGTTCTATTCAAGACAAAGAAAGAATGTGTTGAATTTCAAAGGACTCTCCCCAAAGTCTCCCATCTTATTGCTGGAATCTTACCAGATTCCTGATTCTTTCTTTTGGCTTGGAAAAATGGAGTTAATTTTTATGACATAATATACCATTTGCTTGTCCACCATCTAAGGTCTCAGAGCCTTTCTCACTTCTTCAGATATGTCTCATTTGGCTCATGAGAAGAAATGGATAAGAACTCTCTTGTCATTTTAGCTTGAAGAGTTCTTCTTTCTCAAGACAGGAAGACCAACAGATAGTCACACACATTCCCACATACAGAAACATCTAACTTGTTGCTTATAGCTCCAGAGATCTCCTCAAGCTTTCCTCTGGACCTCACCCACTATCCCTTTTGAACCTTCTCCAAGGCAGTCTTTGATGCCTGCAATCTCTTAAATTCCAAATTCTGGAAAAACACAATGACGCAAAAAGACTAGAGATCAACAAATTGACACAAAAGATCCCATCCATCTGTTAATTACTGCATTGTAGTATCTAGAACACTTAGTTAATCTGTATCCCTATTGAAGGAATTGGAGTTGGAAGACGGTGTCAAGTGTCATGTCAATGAAAAATATTAAGGGATTTTAAAAATGGTTTTCTGGTAAGTTCATTTTTGTAACTCTTAGCTGAGCTGGTAAAGCCTCCACACTCTGTTAAAAATAAACATTATGGAAGTCACTAAAGTTTGAAATATTTATTTGTATTCCATTCTCTATTTTTTTTGGAATGGATTAACAAGATGTCTATTGAGGAAACTGGTGTGAGAAGGTAATTAATCAGTATTGAAGCAGTGTATGAATACACATATTTCATGCAATGATCACGTCTCAGAAGGTAGTAGGCAGGTTGCATCTCAGGGAAGAGAATTTAGGCACCAAACCGGTGCAGCTACATGACTGAGCTCAATCGCCAAATCACCTCCAGAATTTCCAATGCCGATCACAATGATTTTCTTGCCGTGAAATTTCTCTGGACTCTTGTATTCCCAACTGTGGACACACTGACCTTTGAAACTTGTGATTCCTGAATTGCTCAAGTATTGACCATTATTTTATTTTATTTTTTAACTGCTGGCCTATTCTAAAGCTTATTGCTAAACTCAAATGCTATGCTCTTTAAACCTCTCATTTTCTGGTCTACGGTTCCTGGTCTGTGAACTGTGCTTGCCGAACATTATCAGACAGAATTAATTCTCCTACAGTTTTGTTCTGGACCAAAAATTTTATGATCTCAGGTTTACTAGAAACTCAGATATTTTATTTCTGCCTCCTTTTTACTTACCTGTACCCTGCCAAGACTTCAAAGAAGAGCTTGGCTCCTCATTAAGTAATATATCTTCTTTATCCATCATCTTTGTTATTTACAAATACTGCTCTGACCCAATTCCCTGTCTTGCTTTCCCAAACCGTGCTTCATCCCTGTCTAGCTTGTTTCCATCTCTTTCTAGGCCCAGTACACCCTTCCTTCTAACACTGGCAGTGTTCACTCTGCTCTCCTACTAGGGACAAGTGCTCACAGACCCTGAAGCTGAGAGGACATAAGAGCTTATTATTTTTGTTTAAAAATATGCTCTGACTTAAACAAAAACCTCATATGGCAAAGCCATAATAGCTGGTTGATATTTTAGTCTTTCATCTTTTGAACAACATTGGGGCATGCACATGTGGCCTTCATTGCTCCTCCTGTGACATTGAACAGCCCTACTCCATCTTAATTGTGGTTCATTCCTTGCCCTGTTCCTTTTTCCCTAGAGAATATGCTCCCAAACTTCAGCTTTCCCCTGGAAGCAGTTCTTTGATCACCTAGTGAACTCCTGGCACAGATCTAAATGTTTCTGAACTCAATCATTGTCAAGTTCAATTTTCCATTCAATTTCTGACTGCAGCTCTTTCAATTATTTCCCTTCCCCTTGGCCCTACTGAAATTCCTCTCACTCTCTGAAGATAACTTTTCTTCTCCTTTGTTATGAAACAATAAAAATCTGAGGTGCGTCCCTCAACACCTAAAAGCTACTATGTTTTCATCTATTCTTCCTCTGTCTCCTTTCCCCAAGATAAAATGTTTCTCTTCTATTCCAAAATGAACCCTTTGCCCTGTGGCTCAATATGGGAGGAGACCTTGAAATCAATCAAACAAATCAAATCAAACAAACATAAGCCACAGTCCAAACAATGGCCTTTAAGGTCCTTCTTGATCTGGCATAACATTCACTCTCTGACATCATCTCTTTCTACTCTTTCTTCTACTTCCGCCACACTGGACCTGTCAGGTACACACCCACCTCAAGTCCTTTGCACTTTTTTCTTCCTTCTGTACGATCTGCTTTCCTCATATATCTGCATCACTTCCTCAACTCCTTGGGGTATTTGTTCAAATGCCCCTTTCTCACTGAAGTCTTGCCTGGCCATCTTATCTAATCTTGCATCACAAGCCTTTCTCCCCAACCACCCACCCCTTTGCCCTGCCCTGGCAATTGTTTCTCGTCACAGTCATCACCTTCCACGTATTTATTTCTTTCTGTGTCTCTCTCCATCTACTGCTATGTACACTCCTTGGCGACAGAGATTTTTTCTGTTTTATTCTCTGCTAAGTCTCTGGTACACAGTTGGTGCTCAGTAGATATTTCTTGAATGAATGCTGAATGAATGAATACAGGAATATTTAAACATCTAGTAAGCTAATAACTAACTAACTAATAGACCTCTTTTGACCAATTTTAACTTTATCATCTCATGCACTGGGAAACAGACATTCAGAGCAATGGAAGTGGAGGGAATCTGGCATCTCCTTAGACCCCAAATGAGTCTCAGGTCCAGCCCTCTTTGAAAAGACCAAGTATATATCCTGCTTCTAGAGATAAAGAAGGAGATCTTGTGCAGGTAAATCATTCCTGTACCATTCCTTATATTCAGGGTGCTTAAGCTTCCAAATAGTAAACAATAGCACTGCAGTCTTTTCTAAGATGTATAGTGACACTAGCACAGAGCTATTTATATTCATCATGCTATGCATATAGATACACATTCAGGAATAAAGCTAATTATTAATATATTTTCTGTATCTTTGATCTTACTATTTACTCCAAACTACTACCAACACAAAACAATTCCCACATTTTGCCTTCCAACTGTGGTAAAATGTAGCACTTTCCTCTTAAAATAGCCCAGAACTGGTGGTTGTATTAGTAATTTTTATTTTCAATTTTATAATATGTATTATTTGAATGGAACTTGAAAGAACATGCATTTCTTTATAATCAGAAAATATCATATTTATTTTGAAACTAAGATGACTTTCAGAATTATAAACTTTCTCCCAAAATAACAATAGCCACTATGATAAAACCCCATAACACCAGTGCCTTAGCATTCGGTAGGACATACCTGGAAAGTTATGGAGTGGCATGAAGGGATCGGTTTCAAGGTCACTACACACCATAATCCCACAAAGACATAGGATTCCTGCTTCCCTTCGGTCTGGACGACAACATCTCACTGTCCTGTGCAAGAGAAGTCAGAGCGCTTCCTCACGTTGCACAGCTTCGACTGGGAATGAGACTAACTCAGACTTGTGACCACTCTTCCCAGCTGCCCTCCTGCCCAAGAACTCTTTGCCTCAATGAATAAGGTTGGTTACAGCTACCCTCCTCTGGGCTTTCATTAAAGAGTTCATTTATAACTGGTCTCCCTACCAAGGCATTTTTAAGTAGAGATGTATCTCAGTTTGTTCCAACTGCAGCCCTGAATGTAGTTAGGGGTGAGCCAACACCAGGCGTACAGTCTGGCATTTCAGCCAGTCCACCATACTTTTTTTCCTGAGGAAAGTGAGGAGAGAAGCTCTCGCCGACTTCTCTGGAGATTTATGTAAAGCTCACCTCCAAGACTGAATGGATGCTTTACTGCATTTTGCTCTGGCCTGGCTCTTGGCTCTAGCAAGAGGGTTCCATGCATGCTGAGTGGTCTCTGCCCCACTTACCAGAAATCGGATGTGCTTCAAAAGGTGAAAGGGTTTGACATACATCTGGAGATACTCCATGATTTTGGAATTGTGCAAGTAGTTGGGAAAATGATAAGAGAAAGGATAATCACTTCAAAGCGTTGCTGGTGGCAGATTTATAGACACTGGGCCTGCCACCTTCAGTCTTCTCCTACCAAGAAAATAAAGGACACCTTGATACCTGAAGCCAAGGAGGGATAAGGAAGTATCCTAAGGAACCTGCAAAAAGTTAAAAGACTGGAAGAGTGAGAATAGAACTATAATCAGCAACATTTAGAGGCCAAGTAGAAAAATACTGAGAAGGAAAATCAGAAAGAAAACAGAGTGAAATCACAGAAGCTAGTGACAAGTGTTTCAAAAAGGAGCTGGTTTTTAACATCATTGGATCCCCTTGAGAAGGCAATAAAATTCTTGGCAGAAAGTCCATTCAATTTGTCAACTTTTATTGGTAATGGCAGTGACAGCAGTTTTGGGGAAGTGCTGGGATGACCATCATGTAGTGATGGTGGAGATGAAGGAAGAGGAAGCACACAGTTCTCCTTCAAGGAGCTAGACCCTGAAAGGAAGAAAGATTAATTGAATATCATCCTTGGGAGGAAGGAAGGATTGGGATTCAAAGCACATGTGTAGGTACTGATAAAGATAGCAACTATTATGCTGGTAGTTGAAGGATAAATCAGTGCTGTAATCCTTGCATTCTTATTTCCCAGATAAGAAAAAATGTCATTACACATATAGAAGCATAAGTCTATTCAAACTTATATCTCCACATCCCTCCAATGTCACTGCTTCCTTCAAAACAGATGGGCTCCAGTCCTTCCTCCAGGCAGACCTTAATGGCGCTTAATCCACTGACCCAGCACCAATCACCGCAATTCTTTCTCTTGACATTGTGTCTTGTATCTGGAAACATATTAGTATAAAATCAGATTTTTATTGCCATGTAATTTTTTTCTATCACGCAAGATTAGTTTTTTTTTTCTAAAATTGCTAGTTAATGCATTTAAAGAATATCCTACGCAAAGCTGTTATGCCTTTCAAAGGCACGTCAAATGACAGAAAATCCTAGCTCACGTGGGCTTTCTTATTTTTTTTAATTAATTTATTTTTTTAAATTAATTTATTTTTATTTATTTATGGCTGTGCTGGGTCTTTGTTTCTGTGCGAGGGCTTTCTCTAGTTGTGGCAAGCGGGGGCCACTCTTCATCGCGGTGCGCGGGCCTCTCATTATCGCGGCCTCTCTAGTTGCGGAGCACAGGTTCCAGACGCGCAGGCTCAGTAATTGTGGCTCACGGGCCCAGCTGCTCCGCGGCATGTGGGATCTTCCCAGACCAGGGCGCGAACCCGTGTGCCTTGCATTAGCAGGCAGATTCTCAACCACTGTGCCACCAGGGAAGCCCGGCTTTCTTATTTTTAAGTACGAAGGAGATTGTTTTTGAAAAAGGGTTGACTCCTAAAATTTTCCTGGTCATATGACTTCACATTTTTACATTTCTTTTTTTGATAGTTTCCTTCTACCTAATACGTTTACGTACACGTGCGTGCGCACGCACACACACACACACGATGAAAAACCTCTTTATACGCAGATTTTGCCCAACTGACTTTTTTTTTCCCATTATGGTTTATTGCATGATATTGAATATAGTTCCCTGTGCTATACAGTAGGACCTTGTTGTTTATCCATTCTATATGTAATAGTTTGTGTCTGCTAGTCCTAAACTCCCCACCCAACCATCCCCTCCCTGCTTTTGGCAACTAGAAGTCTGTTCTCTGTGTCTGTGAGTCTGTTTCTGTCTTGTAGATAAGTTCATTTGTGTCATATTTTAGATTCCACTTATCTAAATTCCATATTTAGATAAGTTATATCATATGGTATTTGTTTTTCTTTTTCTGACTTACTTCACTTAGTATAATAATCTCTAGGTCCCTCCATGTCGCTGCAAATGGCATTATTTCATTCTATTTTATGGCTGAGTAATATTGCATTGTGTATATATACCACATCTTCTTTATCCATGCTTCTGTCAATGGACATTTAGGTTGCTCCAATGTCTTAGCTATTGTAAATAGTGCTGCTGTGAACATAGGGGTGCATGTGTCTTTTTGAATTATAGTCCAAACTGACTTTTAATTCCTTTCACTACTACTATCTGCTTATAGAAACATTTATGTTGGGTACTTTTGCACAGTTTACTTTATTTAGGTCAGAGAATCCCTACTTTTGTCTCATGATAGGGTTTGAAGTAGGAGGAAAAACGAAAACCCCAACAGAGATTTCATCATATAAGTATCATTCGTTACATTCCCCTTGGGGCAGAGTGAGCACTACGTAAGAGTGAGGGGTCTTTAGAAAACTAGTCCAACTGCCTTCACACCAGAGATTAATATTCTGCCATTCATTCATCCAATAAATATTTATTGGGTACCTTCTATGTACCAGACACTACCTTAGTGGGGCAGATACACCAGTGAAAATATCAGACACAGTTCTTTGAAAACATTCTAATGAGGTAGAGACCAAACAAATAGGCAAATAAGTAGTAAGCCAGATGATGACACATTCTTTGGAGAAAAACAAAGCAGGGTAGGGTCTATAGGAAATAGAGGAGCGAGGATATTATTTTATACAATATGGTCAGAGAAGGACTCATGGATGACATTTAAGCAGGAAATGAGGAATCAAGACGTGTATATCTGAAAGAGAATTTCAAGCAGAGAGTCTAAGGCAGGCACTTGTTGGACTTTATTTGAAGAAAAGTAAGGGAAGTTTTATGACTGGACCAAAAGGACATAAGGGGTACAATGAGGTTGGACAGGAAGTGCTAGGCACCAGTATCAGAGGCAGTATCAACATCAGGGGTCAGATTAGGCGGGGTACTTTTTCAAAGGATGGAGCAAAGAAAATATATGGTATTCAGAAATGCCACTTACCTGTAAGTGCCTCTGAGGACACTACTTCTATTCTCATCCTCTCTACTCTACAACATTATGCTTTATCCTCTACCACTTAACTGAACCACAAAGTAATAGAATTTTCTTAAGGGATGTTTCCTTAACTTATGATGTGGTGATTTTCTCTCTGTATCTTTGCTCTCTTCTCTGAATTGATGGAGAAACTGAATGGTACTCTGTACTGCATTTCAATAAGTTTTTGTTATAGTGGATTAGAGCAGCTATTAAAATATGACCATTTTCCAATCTAGATTCCTTGGTAAGTTCTTTTCATTTAAGGCTTATTAACATTACCCTGTACCACTGATGTTTTGTTACTACTTGAAAATGTATCCAGAGACTATAAGCAATGAGTTTAGCCAATGACAACAGCAAGCACCTAAATAATCCCCCCTGAGTACACCAGTTAATGCATAGCATAGGTATTCCAAGTATTTAGCAGAAATATAATGTCAGCCTCACGCTGGACCACACAATAGCAGAATGAGCCTATTATTAACAAGGAAAATGAATCACAGAAATACATGGATAAAGAACATTGCATTTATTAATTTCAAAAGTCGACCCAAATACTCACTGTCCATTTTTAAATGCCAAGGCTATTACATTTCCACTAAGATATATAAATTTGTTTGAAAAATCACCTTTTAAATGTCAAAAATGTCTAGTCAAATACTTTTTTTTCAGGGTATTTAGATTCCTTGGCTGTTGAAATGAAAAGCTATTAGCACATATGATTTGTGTTTAGTATATTATAGGTGTGTCCTTGATCATTTATATCCCCTCAGGACTCCGGCAGCTCCCCTTAAACTCTAGTTTCTGATCATGTCTGTCCATTTATCCTCTCATCCGAAACAAGCCCAAATAAATTCTCAGCAGGCCAAATCCCTCTCCATACATGCAGCAGATGCTATTCCCAACCCTTCTTCTACCCTGCTGGAAATGGTAATAAGTTGCTCTTTTGATGAATTCTTGGTCTATTTTTTCCTTCCCTTGTGAATATTCCATACTAATTAGCCTTTTTCTTTCTATTGCCTATATAGAACACAATGATATTTTTCTAATTATGCAATTATATGCCATAAAATAAAAATTTTGAAATATCTGTTAAGCTCCAAGTTCTTCGAGGAAATAAAGGTCATAGAACTAACCTGTAGCAAGAAGAAAAATAAGAGCAGATTTGCTCTTGAAGTCTCCAGGCGCTGTGGTAAGAAATGGGCTCCAGAATGCTTGTCTTCTAAGGAGACCACTGGTTTCTTCTTTGCTCTTTTCTGTGATGAGGTAGCCCACCAGGTGTTTTATAAGATGGCTATTTTGCAAAACTCCTCCCCATGTCTCCCTCCTTTTCACCTAGCTTTCAAAATTGGGGTCCAGGTAAAGAAACTGGCATGTTATCAAATTTTTCTAAACAGTAATTGTGTTGATCTCACAAAGTCTAATTAAATCAAAGGTATGATGAAGCCCAGAGGGCACAGCTAGGGAATTGATCTATAGTGAAACTCGGAAAATACGGGGTAACATTTTATCTCCTGGGGTGATAAAAATGAATGTAAATGCATTGCAATTGATAGAGCATTATCACCAAAGCTAGAATAGGGAACAGGAGGACTGACCAAAAACACCCTGTACACAACATTTTGTATATTTCTATTTTTTTATGGTAAATTCCTACAACTGCAATGGCTGAGTCAAAAGGCATTTGAGGAACAATTTTTCACATCTTCAATACATCATCTCCTATAAAGATTAAAGCAGTTTCATTATGATTTAAAACATTTGAAGATACCTTTTCCTTCTCCTTGCTAATTACAAAATATTCAATTTTCTTAATGGAATCTGCAGTTCTTTGAATATCAATAAGTCTAAGCTCTGTACGTGTATTTTTGTCCATTTGTATTTCTTCTTTGGTGAATTTGATGAATATCACTTCTACATTTTTCTATTCTTTTTGTTTAAAGGAATCTTTTAATGTTATTAATAGACACCATTTTTCCTCTCATACATTTTTCAAATATTTTCTCTCATTTTGTCATTAGTTTTTAAAAATTACAGATTTTTCTTCCATTTTGATCAAGTGATATATATTTTTTCCTTTATAGTTAATGGCTATTGTATCATACTTGTAGTCTTCTCTATCTCAAGATTGTGAAATTATTCATGTATATTAGTTTTCTTCTTATGGTTTTATGTTTTTATTTAACTCTTTGGTATTTCTAGAGTTCAGTTTTGACATATGGTGTAAGTCAATACTTCAACTTGATCCTGTTTTTCAACAGTTCATCGGGTGCCTCTGACAATTTCATTGAACAAATCATCCTTTCCCTACCATACTGGAAATGACAACTTTATAATATATTCAATATTTATACTTTTGGTTTTATTGTAAATCTTTATTTCCTGCTCCACGAATGCTTCTTTACATTCAGATATCAAAACCACACTAGTTATTGTTGCTTTAAAGGATTTATGATATTGCCCTGTGCAGTCTCCAATTGTTACTCTTCTTCTTCGATATTTCCTTGACTTTTCTATCATTTATTTTTCTCAGTGAAACTTGGATTAATTTTTCATAGCTCCAACAGAAAAATTTTATTAAATTTATCAGCTAATTATGGGATAATTGACATCTTTATAACATGGAACTTCTCTGTTTATTCACATTTTTTGTATCCTATTGTAAACATTTTTTTACATGGGCTCACAAATTTTGTTGTTGATTTCTAGTTGCATATCTGATTATTATTGGCAATGTTAATTTTTCCATTGTATTTTTTAAACTTACTGCTGGCATATTAGTTAATAGTTATATACATATATCATTTACTTATATATTATACAGAAAACTATACATATGTTATCTTTTAATAGTTCATACATACACATATAATTTCAATTATTTCAAACTCATTCATTCTAAGTATTGCATAGATTCTCATGTCAGTCCACATTAAAAAAAAATCAAAGAATCAAAATGATAATATAATTTATTTTCTCCATTTCTGATAAGTATTCCTATGTTTTCCCTCTCATTTACTGAGTTGTCTAGAATTTTCAGAACAATTTCCAATAAACGTTCTTACTGAATATGTTCTCTTGTGTGTTTCACCCTTAAGTATGATGCTGGCTCTTGGTCTGAGGAACATACTCTATATCATATTAAGGAAATATTTTTTCTCTTTCTAGCTAACTCTGTTTGTGGGTGCATGTGTGCACCCATGTGTGTCTGATCAGGAAACAGTATTGATTTTATTGAATGTATGCCTGAATCTATTGATAATTATATAGTTTTTTTCATTTTCATCTGTTGCTGTAATGGATTATATTAATAGATTTCACCATTTGATTCATATTTTAATCTCTACATTAAATCTTACTTGGTCTTGATATACTAGTATTCAAAAATGTTGTATTCTATTTCTTAGAACTTTGTTAAGAGTTTTTGCATTTAAAATTATACCTAAGATTGGTCTGTTGCTACTTTTTTGTGCTTTGTCAAGGCTGTTATCTTTGTTACCAGGGTTACAAAAAAGCTTTCATAGTTGCTTTATACTTTGCACAGTTTACATGGTATGGTAATCATCTATATATTGAAGGCTAATACCCATTTTCCTGGGTAACTGTATGAGCCCAGTTATTTTCTTTTACTTCTTTAAACTCTTCATTTTATAGGTTTTATATTTTTTCATGTATCCGTTCAGTTAATTACTCTTTTCATTGAAGATTATTCATTTATATGAGTTTCAAAAGTTTCATCTGCTATTATGTATAATCTTATGACTTTTAGATTTCTATTGATTTGTAACTGTCTCTATGTTCTTTATTAATTTTGTATATTGTGCATTACCTTAATTTTATTGGACTAATAGCAGGGCTTGTCCAATCAGTTCACAGTGAGATAAGAGGCTTGTATCAGGATGTAAATCAATGCACAGCTTCAAGAGAAGCTAGCAATGACACCAAAAAGTTAGTGAGCATCAGCAGTGTCTTTAGTGATTTAGTCAATTTACATTTTTGCACAAACCCCTTGTCTCATAGTAGATAAATTGCAGTCAATTTGAGAATACAACCACGCTGAGCTAGAGCTGGAGCCTTGTTTATTTTATTTTACTTTGCACTCCCTAAAAAATCAGCTTTTCAGTTTACCCATGAAGTCTACAGATTTTGCTTTATTAATTCATGAATTTATGCTTTTATTTGTATTTATTTTCTTATGCTTTCCTTAGGTTTGATTTCTTGTTTTCTTTTTTATTTACCTATTTATTTATGCATTTTATTATCTTTTAATCTTCTGTATGGTTATAAATATTCCTTCAATTACTATTTTGGCCATGTCCCCTCTTAAGTTTTTAAGATATAGTATTCTTATGCTCATTATTTTCTAAAATGTTCTATAATTATGGTCAAATTTCTCTCCTTTAACTTGAATTATTTGCCAGATCTTTTTTGAAATTTTGTTTCATTTTATGTTGTACTTTTGCTCTTGATTTCAAATTGTACTTGTGCGATTGTCGATTGTCAAAAAATATTGCCTAAATGATTTCAATTGACAGATATTTATTGATACTTTCTTTGATACATAACATATTATACATTTTATGTACCTATAAGCTCTGGAAGAGAAGGTAGTTTTTTTCTAGGGTATGGAGTTCAGTATAAATTTATTATCTTTAGTGTCCTTATTTAAATTATCTTGATTATCTGTTAAGAAATAAAATCATTATTGGAGTGTTATCAGTATATTTTTATTCAGAGATTTTGCCTCACATATTTTGATTCTGTTATTTAGCACACAATTCTGATATATCTCCATTGTGGATCAAGCTCTTTTTATATATTATTGTGTATAAAATGACTTGTGAATCCTTTATACTATTTCATGCATTTTACTTTGCTTATTATTTTGAAATTCTTTTTTTAATTGGGGTATAGTTGCTTTACAATGTTGTGTTAGCTTCTGCTGTACAATGAAGTGAATCAACTATATGTATACATATATCCCCTCCTTCTTGGACCTCCCTCCCACTCCCTCCCTCCCATTCCACCCATCTAGATCACCACAGAGCACCGAGCTGAGCTCCCTGTGCTATACAGCATGTTCTCACGAGCTACTTATTTGACACATGGTAGTGTATATATGTCAATCCTAATCTCCCAATTCATCCCACCTCCTCTTCCCCCCGTGTCCTCACATCTGTTTTCTACATCTGCATCTCTATTCCTGCCATGCAAATTGGTTCATCTGTATCACTTTCTTAGATTCCACACATATGCATTAATATACGATATTTGTTTTTCTCTTTCTGACTTACTTCACTCTGTATGAAAGACTCTAGGTCCATCCACATCTTTACAAATGACTCAATTTCGTTCCTTTTTATGGCTGAGTAATATTCCAATGTATGTATGTACCACATCTTCTCTATCCATTCCTCTGTTGATGGACATTTAGTTTGCTTCCATGTCCTGGGTATTGTAAATAATGCTGCAGTGAACATTGGGGTACATGTGTCTTTTTGAATTATGGTTTTCTCAGAATATATGCCTAGTAGTGGGATTGCTGAGTCATATGGTAGTTCTACCTTTAGTTTTTTAAGGAACCTCCATACCGTTCGCCATAGTGGCTGTCTCAATTTACATTCCTATGAAATTCATTTTGTTTATATTTGTTCATATATTTTGTCCAAGTCTTTATTTATACCTTTCCTGAGTCATTTTATTATGGTATATCTCTTGTAAGCAATATACAGCTAGATGTTTTTTTAAGTATATTGTTTTTAAAAACCTCAAAAGCAAAGCAAAATAAAACATAATCTATAATTCTTTATTGACCTTCCCGACTAGGCAGGATGAGTCTATTCAGCATAATTTCACTTTTTTGAACCTTCCCCTGCTTCTCCCAGTACTTGTTTGGAGTTTTAAAATTTTTGGACTAGTTTTTTAAACAAATTATAATTCCTTTAGAAAAGGAATTATTCTGCATAAAAGAATTCTTAATGCCATTTTCATGTTTTGGGGGACTGTACTGAGAACAATTATTAAGACTGGAACATTTGGGGCTTCCCTGGTGGCGCAGTGGTTGAGAGTCTGCCTGCCAATGCAGGGGACACGGGTTCGAGCCCTGGTCTGGGAAGATCCCACATGCCGCAGAGCAACTAGGCCCGTGAGCCACAACTACTGAGCCTGCGCGTCTGGAACCTGTGCTCCGCAACAGGAGAGGCCGCGATGGTGAGAGGCCCGCGCACCGCGATGAGGAGTGGCCCCCACTTGCCGCTGCTAGAGGAAGCCCTCCCACAGAAACGAAGACCCAACACAGCCAATAAATAAATAAATAAATGAGTAAATAAATAAATAAAATTAAAAAAAAAAAAAGACTGGAACATTTGAATTGTTTTACTATTTGCTATTAATTCATCTGTACCATGATTTCCCTGTTCTTTTGTTCTTTATTTCTGCTAATATACGTTTTGAAATTAGTTTTGTTTTAAATGAAATAATACCCACACAGAAGAGTGCTGAAAGTATACATATTACAGCACAATGAATTATCCCAAAGCAAATACCCGTATAATCACTATCTAGGTCAAGGAATAAAATATTTCCAGATAGCAGAAGCTCCTTTCATGACCTCTCAATCACTACCCACTTTTTCCCCCAACAATGACCATATCTTAGTCTCTACAACTATGGTCTAATAATAAATGAAATTAAATGATATGCATTATTTTATGTGGGGCTTCTTTCATTCAATATTATGTGTTGAGATATGAATCTATGGTGTATTCCTTTTCACTTCTGTATAGTGTTTCAATATATGAGTATGCCACAATTTGTTTATACATTCTACTGTTTGAGGAGTTTCCAGTTTGCAACTTCTATGAATAATGATCGCATAACTATGCTTATATATACCTATAGTGAGGATAAGCATTCATTCCTGATTAGTATACATCTCAGTATAGATTTCCTTTTTACTTTCTTGACTTTGCCTTTTGAAATGCAAAGTTTAACTTACTAATTTTTTCCTTTATTGTAAGTGCTTTTGGTATTATATCTAAGAAATTACTGCCCAACCCACAATATGAATATTCATTCCTATATTTTTTTAAGAGTTGTAATTTTAGGTCTGTGATGCATTTCGAATTAATTGTTGTGTATGGTATGAAGTAGGGACTGAAATTCATATTTTTGCATGTGAGTATCCAATTGTCCCATAGTTTTTTGTTGAAAAGACTATTTCTTTTTCATTGAATGATGTTGGCAACTTTGTTGAAAATCAGTCGACTATAAATGTAAGGGCTTATTTCTGGACTTTCATTTTTATTCCATCAATTTATATGTTCTTACCTATGCTAGCAAGACACTGATACTGACTTCATTACTGTAGCTTTGTTGTAAGCTTTGAAATTGGGAAGTGTAAGTCCTCCAACGTTTTTCTTTTTCAAGATTGTTTTGGTAATTCTGGATCCCTTGCCTATCTATATGAATTTTAGCAATTTCTGCAAAAGAGCCACCAGGGATTTTGACTGGGATTATGTTGAATCTTTACAATAATTTAGGGAATATAGTTATCTTGAAAATATTAAGTCTTCTAATCCAATTAAGTTCATTCAAACATGGGATGTTTTTCATTTATTTATGTCTTCTTTAATTTCTTTCAGCAATGCTTTATGGTTTTCAATGTACAAGTCTTGCACTTCCTTCATTAAATTTGTTCCTAAGTATTTTCTTTTTCTTAATGCAATTGTTAATAGAGTTGTTTTCTTAATCTCATTTTCAGTATATTTATTCCTAGTGTATAAAAATATAATTAAACTTTGTATGTTGATCTTATTTTCTACAATCTCACCAAATTTTTAATTAATTCTAGTAGTTTTAATGTCTTTTATTTATTTTTCTTGTCTAATTGACCCAACTATATCCTCCAGTACAGTGTTGAGTAAGTGGTGAGAGCAGACATTCTTATCTTGTTCCTTATCTTAGAGGAAAAACATTCGGTTTTTCTGCATTAAGTATGATGATGTTGATTGTAGATTTTTCATAGAAGACCTTTATCAGGTTGAAGAATTTTACTTATAGTCTTATAAGGTTTTATCATGGGGTGTTGGATTTTGTTAAATGATTTTTCTGCATCAATAAATATTATGTAGTTCTGTCCATAATTCTACTAATACAATGGATTACATTCATTTTGAGAAATTAAAACAAACTTTCATGCCTATGAAAAATTCCACTTGTTCAAGATGTATAATTTTTTTTAAATATGTTGTTGGATTCAATTTTCTAGTATTTTGTTGAGGATTTTTGTCTATATTCATAAGAGACATTAGTCTGTAGTTTCATTATGATGTCTTTGTTTTTGATATTAGGGTAGTGAATGAATGGTGAATGAATTAGAAGTCTTCCTATTTTCTGCAAGAGTTTGCTAATAATTACTATTAATTCTTCTTTAAATGTTTGGTATTAGCCAGTGAAGCCATCTGGGCCTGGGATTATCTTTATGGAACGATTTTTATGGCTAATTTCATCTTTTTGTGTGTTATAGTTCTATTAAGATTTTCAATTTTTTCTTGAGTCAATTTTGGTAATTTATTTTTTTCTGGGAATTTTTCCGTTTCATATAGTTATCAAATTTGTATACAGTTGCTTATAGTATTCTTTTATAAATATTTTAAAAATCCTGTGAGGTTGGTAGTAATGTTCCCTCTTTCATTCCTGATTTTACTAATTTGAATCTTTGCTCTTTTTTTCTAAGTCTACCTAAAGGTATGTTAATTATGTTGATCTTTTCAAAAAACCAACTTTTGGCTTTGTTGATTTTCTCTATTTTTAAAAATTTTCTATTACATTTATTTCTACTCTAATCTTTATTATTCCCATACTTCTGCTTTCTTTGAGTTTACTTTGCCCTTCTTTTTCCAATTTCTTAAGTTGGGAGGTTAGATTATTTAATTTCTTTATTTCTACCATGGACTTTATGGCTATAAATTTTCCTTTAAACATTGCTTTTCCAATGTTTATCACAATGTATATCCCAAACATTTTGGAATGTTATATTTTCAATTTCATTCATCTCAAAATATTTTCTGATTTCTTCTTTGATCCATTGGTTATTTAAGAATGTGTTTTTAAATTTCCACATGTTTATGAATTTCCCAAATTTCTGTTTGTTATTGATTTCTAATTTAATTACATTGTGGTCTGAAAACATACTTTGAATGATTTCAATTATTTTAAAACTGTTGCGACTTCTTTTATGGCCAGCTTATGGTCTATACTGAAGAACATTCCTTGTGTTCTTGAGATTATATGTTCTGTTGTTGAGTGGAGGGTTCTATAGGTATCAGTTATGTCTGATTTCTTAATAGTGTTGTTGAAGTCTTCTATATCCTTGCTGATTTACTCTCTAGTTGTTCTGTTCTACTCTATTCTTTTCTACTCTAGTCTATTCTAAATGGTATATTGATGTCTGCAACTATTATTGTTGAATTTTCTAGTTCTCCCTTCAGTTCTGTCAGTTTTTGCGTAATATATCTTGAGGACCTGTTGTTAGATACATATATATTTATAATTGTTATATCATCCTGATAAATAGACCCCTTTATCATTAAAAATAGTCCCTTTTATCTCTATTAACATTTTCATCTTAAATTCTATTTTGTTTGATATGATATCAGTATGTCTACTCTAGCTTTCTTATGGTTGTTATTTTCATGGTATATCTTATACATTTTTTCATCTTTTAGACAATTATATTTTTTAATATAAAGTGTGCTTCTTATAGACAGCACATAGTTGAATCTTGTTTTTTTTTTTAAATCAATTCTGACAACCTCTTTCTTTTGATCAAATTCTTTAATTCATACACATTTAATGTTATTTTGCTATAGGTGATTTTATGTTTGTCATTTTACTTTTTGTCTTCTATATGTCTCATTTAATGTTCCTCTGTTCCTCCTTTACTGACTTCTTTCCTAGTAAGTGGATATTTTCTAATACACATTTTAACTCATTTTTTGTTTATTAACTATATTTTTGAGTTATTTCCTTAATGGGTGCTATAAGTTTACAATAAAAAACTTATTAGAGGCTACTTGGGCTTCCCTGGTGGCGCAGTGGTTGAGAGTCTGCCTGCCAATGCAGGGGACACGGGTTCGAGCCCTGGTCTGGGAGGATCCCACATGCCGCGGAGCAGCTACGCCCGTGAGCCGCAATTACTGAGCCTGCACGTCTGGAGCCTGTGCTCCGCAACAAGAGAGGCCGCGATAGTGAGAGGCCCGTGCACCGCGATGAGGAGTGGCCCCCGCTTGCCACAACTAGAGAAAGCCCTCGCACAGAAATGAAGACCTAACACAGCCATAAATAAATAAATTAATTAAAAAAAAAAAAAAAAAACAACTTATTAGAGGCTACTTCATATTTTATACTTACTTAATTCCAGTGAGATATAGAAAATATGTCCTACTATAGCTCCATTCCTTGTCTCCTTCTTTGTGCTCTTACTGTCATATATAGTATGTCTATATGTATTCCAAACCCAACAATACAATGTTATAATTGTTGTTTTATATAATCATATGTCTTTGAAGAAACTAAGAAAAAATATCTTTATAAAGTTTTTATATTGATTTTCTTATTTATCATTTCCAGTTCTCTTTATTTTTTGTGTGGATTCAAGTTATTATTGATGTCACTTCATTGCTCTACTATAGTGTTATTCTCTCCAATTTTTAAATATATGGTCTTTTATTATTTTTACATAATTTCCTATAGAGGCAGTCTTTGTTTTTTCATGTAGATTCAAAATACTATCTGGTGTCCCTTCCTTTCAGTTTGAAGAAATTCCTTTAGTATTTCTTGTAAGGTGATTTTCCTGCTAGCAATTTTCTCAGCCCTTGTTTGAGAATGTCTTTATTTCACCTTCTCTTCTGAAACATAGTTTTACTGAACATAGGATTCTTGGTGGACAGTTTTTTGTTTTTTTTTAATTTAAGCACTTTGAATATATTATCTCACTGCCTCCACACTTGATTATTTCTGATGAAAACTAAGCTAGTAATCTTATTGGTGTTCTCTTGTTGTGATAAGTCAGTCTTCCTCTGCTGCTTTCAACATTTTCTCTTTGGCTTTCACTTTCAACATTTTAATAATAATGTGTCTATGCATGGGCCTCTTTGTGTTTATCTTACTTAGAATTTGTTGAGCTTCGTGGCAGTGTAGATTAATATGTTTTCACAATATTTGGTAAGTTTTCAACCATTTATTAAAATATTTTTTCTGCCCCCTTCTCATTCTCCATTCCTTTTGATACTTTCATTACACATATGTTGGCGCACTAAATGAGGTCTCTGAGGCTTTGTTTATTTTCCTTTATTTTTTTCATTCTGTCCTTTAGGTTATATAGTTTCTAGTGATCTCTCTTCAAGTTCACAAGTTCTGTATTCAGCCAGCCCAAGTATACTATTGAGCCCTCTAGTGAATTTTTCACTTCAGGTATTGTACTTTCAACTACAGAATTATTATTTCGTTCATTTTTATAATTTCTGTCTCAATGATATTTTTTATTTGATGAGTCATTGTCATCATACTTACTTTTAATTCTTTAAATATGGTTTCATTTAGTTCTTTGAATGCATTTATCATTGCTGCACTGAAGTCTTTGTCTGCTATGTCTAACATCTGGGTCCCCTCAAAGGTAGTTTTATTGCCTGCTATTTTTTTTTCCCATACAAAGATCACACTATCTTGTTTCTCGAAATGTCTCATGATTTCTTGTTGAAAACTTGACATTTAAGTTATTGTAGTAAGTCTGGATTCTGATTAGTTCCCCTCTCCCATTCCGGGGCTTTTTAATGTTGCTGGGGGGTTTTGTTAGTTTATTTGCTTGGTGGCTTGCATGGACAAATTCTGTGAAGTATATTTTCCCTGTGGTGTGTAACCTCTGATGTCACTGCTCAGATTTTTTCCCCTTCTTTTATATATATATTTTAAATTATTTATTTATTTATTTGGCTGCACCAAGTCTTACTTGCGGCACTCAGGATCTTCATTGCCACGTGCGGGATCTTTAGTTGCAGCATGCGGGATCTTTTAGTTGCAGCATGCCAGCTCTTGGGCATATGCTGTGATATTCCATTGGAGGTGGAGACAAGGGTAATGGGGTGGCCTACCTTTTGTAGAGTAATACCACACCCTACCAATTGGAGATGTAAGAGGGTGGCAGCCCTATTTTTCGGTATTTCCCCTTATGGCATGGAAACTCTGCCCTACAAGCAGGAGCTGGGAATGGAAACAATCTGAGCTCCAGTGTCCTGGGCTTTTTGCACCTGGAGTAGACCCTCTTTGCTACAATGAGTTAGATGGAGCTTTGGAAAAAGGGTCTTGTTTAGACCATGCTTCTACAATCTGTGGAGCTCTCTTCTTTACTATACTCCACAGCTACATCTGGTGTAGACATGGAGTAATATGCCTTCTGTAGGGGCTTCTCAGATTTCTCAACTCACTTTCTTATGGTACAGGTTTGGGAGCCCAGGTGATGCTTTAGAGTTGAATAGTCATAAACCTTTGAAAACAATGTTTGTGTTTCCTTCAGTGTTATAATCTCTTCAAAGACTTCCTAGGATTTTAGGTTATTAGCTCCTGGCTTGTTTTATGTCCAGAAAAATATAAATAACCAAAATCAAAGTGCTTCCATAGACAACATTCTTAAACCTGTTGACTCTCCTCTTATTCATTGGTCTTTGTGCCTTACCCATCTCTCTTTCACTGAGTTCAGTGGTGCCTATCTTGAAGTCACCTGAAACAACAGGCTTGGGTGGGAAGACAACACCCTTAGTTTGATACTGCTCCTGGGCTGGTTCCCTTTGTCTTACAGAGAAGACTAGAACGAGGCACTTGAGAAAAACACAGTCTTTTGCCCTAAGTTGGTGGGAGAGAAAAATTGTTTTTTTTCAAAGCTGTCATCCCAGGGTATTTAAATTTCTGGTTCAAGGAAGAATGAGCCTCCCTTAACAGAGCTGTATATCTTTTCCCTTTGCTTGAAAAATAACTAATTCTTGCCTGAGTTCTCTGTTGAAGAATTTTTAACATAAAGGCCAAAAAATATCCAGTAAACTCCTATATTTTCCAATGACTTTTTCTAGAACTAAAGGCTGAGTAAGAACATGATCATCCTTCTAAGGTATCATAGATGATACCTCTAACAAATATTTTGCTCTTATTTGTATAATAAGGGTCATATGCTTTTCAGCCACAATATCTATGTTTTCACTGCTCCCTGACCAATCACCTAGACAATGCCTTCAAATTTTAGGTGTTTGCAATTGTAGTGCCTACCTTATATATTAATTAAAGTTCAATTTAACCTGCTTTGAAAATGAGACTCCAAAATAGGATGGCTTAAGTAGGTAGAATTTTATCTCTTTCATACAACAGTGAAGAAGCAGGCAATCCATGGTAGGGCACCTCTACCATCCTCAACACACAGATTTCGTCTTTGGCTCTAGGGTATTTTGTATAGCTCTCATAAACTTATCTGCATCTCAGCTGGTAAGAAGGGAGGAATTGAGGTCAATTTGCTCATTCTCTTTAAGGATACAGCCAGGAAGGATACACCCATCACTTTCACTGACATCCTATTGGACAGAACTTAATCTCATGGCTATATCTAGCTGCAAGGGAGGCTGGGAAATGGAATCTTTGGTTAGGTAATCACTTACCCATCTAAAACTTGGGAATAATATTGAAAGATGAACCAGTAAATGGATTTTGATTAATAACTACATATCTCTGCCACACCAAGTATTGGATTATAATTAGGTAGACATGTCTTCTGCCTAAGATTTTTTTTTTTTTCTTTGTCAGTCTAGAGTTTATCAAGTTCATTGTGCTTTTCAAAGAACTAGCTTTTGGTCTGAGGGGATGGATTTTGTGGATTTTTCTGTTTTTTTCTTTTCTTTTTATTTATTATTTATTTATTTTTGGCTGCATTGAGTCTTCATTGCTGAGGGTGAGCTTTGTCTAGTTGCAGCAAGCAGGGACTACTCTTGGTTGCAGTGTGCAGGCTTCTCACTGTGGTGGCTTCTCTTATTGCCGAGCATGGGTTCTAGGCACGTGAGCTTCAGTAGTTGCAACACACAGGCTCAGTAGTTGTGGGTTGTGGTCTCTAGAGCGCATGCTCAGTAGTTGTGGCGCATGGGCTTAGTTGTTCTGAAGCATGTGGGATCTTACCGGACCAGGGCTCGAACCCGTGTCCCCTGCATTGGCAGGCAGATTCTTAACCACTGCATCACCAAGGATGTCCCTGTCTAAGATTTTGAAGGGAAAATATCTGAATTCTTACAACTCAGACCAAGAAAGAAGGATAAAGAATACATAAAAAAAAAAACACACAATCATTTCAGTGATCCTTCGTCTGAGTTGGAGTGGGAAGAGAACCGGAATTGGAAAGTCCCAGCTTTGTCTCCTCATCATTTCTTCTCTGTGATGTTCAAGAAGTTACTCCTCATAAGTTCTGGCTTTCACTTTGCTTGGTTCTTGCACCAAGAACAGGCGGAGGCTGCATTCAGTTTCCTTCTTTCTCTAGGTGCATGCCATGCAAACTTTTGCTCACTTTAGTAAGCAGAACTTTGGAACACCAAATAACCCTCATGGTGTTTCTCTTGTTTGCAATATGCAGACAGAATTTTGTGATCTCCACAGAGGTGAGAATTTCTAGGCCATACACAGTAAGATGTCCAAAATTTTCATTGTCCACCTTTCCTCTTAGCTTGGAGAAAATTGTTAATTAAAAAGAAGTAACTGGAAAGAAGACAAAAAAAAAGAAGTGAATGGTACCATTCACTGTCAATTAATGCAGAAAGCTTAGCAATATAGCTCAAAATAAGAAGGAAAGAGACTCTCAATATTAAAAGGCAAGGTCACTAGTTCATTAAAACAATGGTTCAATGTTATGTTAATAAGGGGAATACATACCTCTTATAAGGGTCAGATGAGATTAGGTGAAAAGGAAATTCATCATTGTGGTTTTTGAAAAGTGTTTTGGAAACCTCTAGGAGAAAACTGCCTTTAATAACACACACTTTAATAACACACTACCACTACAGTCTCCACCATCATTTCTACGTTCACCATCTAGTCTCATCCAAAGGACCAAAACTGAGTCTTCACTCATCCGTAAATTAGTAGCTCACAAATACAATCATCTTCCCTTTGTGAAATAGCAGTAATTGGGCAGAGAAGAAAAGTCACTGATATCAATAGTTAGTCTGTGCCTAATATGGTTAAATTATCAAGATGTAAGGAAGGGCTTGTTGAGGTTGAGAATTGATTCTAGGATGAGGGGCAGCAGATCTTGGAGGAAAACATAAGTTGGAGGAAAGTACTAAAGAGAGAAAGCTGCAGGGAGGAAAGGATGAGGAGGCAGGGAACAAAGGCATAACCATGAAACCCAGCCTTTATTCCTCACCAGAATCCAAGGCAAATGACCTTGGCAGTGGTCATTTAATAAAGGAGCAGTCACTCTAATGGATATAAGGTCTTTCCTTTTTCCACCTCTGTACAACTTGAAAACAACTATGGTAACTCTTTATTAAAAAACTGTTTGAAACTTCATCAGGGCCTCTTAAGTGTGTGTTTGATTCAGGAAAATGTAAGCTGGTCCTTATCTCCAGTGGGTGTGTATGGGGGTGGGGAGGTGGTATTCTTCTCTTGCTGATTGTCTTACAGGCTTTCTAGCATCCAGTGGTGGATAAAGGTTACAAATGTACAGACTATACCTCCTATCTTTCCTTCACCATCACTTCCACACAATCCAACAGCCAGTTCTTTCTGCTCTACCTTCAAATTTGTTTCCCAATCCAAACACTTTTTGCCTTCTTCATCTCTCCCTCTCCAGTTAAAACACTATCATCCCTCACCTGCCTACTGAAATAGCGTTCTAACTGGCCACCTGCTTCTACTCTTGCTTCTTCAATTAGGAGCCAGAGTCATCCTTAAAAACATAAGTCAGATCAACATAAGCCAGCATGGCAGGCTTGAAATTCTCCAATGGCTTGTAAAACCCCTGGGATATAACCCTCACACCCTTCAGTCCAGGCAATCTCCTGCCACTCTCTCCATTGCTCACTCTGCACCAGCCTCACTGGCCTTCTTTCATCAAGCCAAACTTCATTTCTGCTGAAGGATCTTAGCCTTGCACTTCCTGTTCTCTCTGCCTGGCATGCGTGGGGGAGATTTTCTTTCTTTTTAATTTTCTGTTTACTTTTGCAAGCTCCTTGTACCTAGACAAAGCCTGCATGTAGTAAACCCTGAATGTGTAACCTATGGTAAGGGGTTTGGAGTGCTCACTGAAGTGGCCCACATTTTTAAAAAGGTAATAATCAATGGGTTGAAGATTATATTGTTGGCAGAAGTATGTAAGCATACTATTAAGATACATAATTCAACTTCTAGGAATCTTTTTTAAGATAGAGTAATCCAAAATATGAAGAAGTGCATAAATATGTTTATTGACGTGTTTTTTATAGTAGCACAATTTGGAAAAAAACTAAAATATCCAAAATAGCATAACAGTTAAGTAAATTTAACAACTCAGTAGAATACAATTGTTTCAGTCAGGATTCTCTACATAAAAAGAACCAACAGGAGATAGTTATAGTATATATATCTTGTTGAAGATATAGAGAGAGGAGAGAGAGAGAGAGAAAGAAAGAGAGAGAAAAATTTATTTAAGGAATTGGCTAATGCAGTTGTGGCAGCTGGCAACTCTGAAATCTGTAGGGCAGGCTGTAAATTCAAGTAAGAGTTGATGATGCTGCAGTCTTGAATCCAAAATCTATAGAGCAGGCCAGTAGGCTGGAAACTCAGACAGGATTTCTATCTTGCAGTCTTGAAGCAGTATTTCTTCCTTTTGGGAAATCTCAGTCTTTACTCTTAAGGCCTTCAACTGATTGGGTGAGACCAACCCACATTATGGAAAGTAAACTTCTTTATTTAAATCCACCAATTGTAAATGTTAATCACAATAAAAAGAATACCTTCACAGCAACTCTAGACAAGTGTTCGACCAAACAACTAGGCACCATAGCCTTTCCAAGTTGACACATAAAATTAACTGTCATGATAATGCTGTCATTTAAAGGAATGGTTAAGTGGGTTATGTGATCATGTGAAAAAATGTTTAGACATGATGTTAAGAAAAAAGCAGAATGCAAAACTCCATGTATCCCTTGGTTATGGCGAGGTTAAAAATGTGTAAGAAAAAAGACTGAAATAAAAACACCAAAATGCTAGTAATTTTGAGTTAGAGAGGTAAGATTATGTGTGATATTTTTCTCACATGCCTAAAAATTTTATAATGTGATTATATTATTTTTATGATGGAAACATAAAATTTTAATAGGAAATTCTCCCTTGATGCTTATGTTTATAATGGAAAAAATAAAACTTTAATAGAAAATTATTCCTCAATGGTTAAATTATTTTTAAAAAAAAGAGGCAAGACAACAACTTCGTGACAGTAAAGACATTAAATACTCAGGCTTTTTAGTGACAGGAGAATTACCACATATGCAGAGTCTTAATATTTTAAAGACTGTCTGAACTATAACTTGGCAATCAGGCCTATTTCTGGAGAGGTCAAAAATTCCTGAAGACCCTAACCCAGCATAAGCAGAGGTATTTATGAAGATTTGGAAGTACCTTTGAGATCTGAAGACACATTTCCTCTACTTCTTCCCCTAGAACTTTTGGCCACAGAAGATAAAATGAGCTTCCTAATTGCCACTCATGCTCAAACTGAAAGAACAAACTAGGGTCAGTCCCATACAAAACTTCTGCCAACAATAAAATCTTCAACCCATTGGTTATTATCTTTTTTAAAAGTGTGGGCTACTTCAGTAAGCAAATCTAGACTTCTCAGCATAGGTGGCACATTCAGTGCTTGCTATGTGCCAAAGAGTAGGTAAAGTTTTGGTGATTTGGGCATCCTGTATTTTATCTAGCAAACCTATTTCCAATGATTAATTAATCAGTCTCTATTATTTTCCTAACATCCATCCAGCAGCTTCTCTTTTTGTATATGACCTAGCTTCTCTCCTCACTGGTAAGATGTAAAAAAAATAAACACAAGATTGATATTTGTGACCATGAATTTACAACAGAATTTATCTTGTTGGTTGTATGACTTTCAACAGCGATGCTTTTGCCCAAGTGACAGTAGAGAAAAGACAAAGATTTGGGTTGAAGTGGCAAAGACT
This sequence comes from Balaenoptera musculus, assembly GCF_009873245.2. Classification (NCBI taxonomy): domain Eukaryota; kingdom Metazoa; phylum Chordata; class Mammalia; order Artiodactyla; family Balaenopteridae; genus Balaenoptera; species Balaenoptera musculus. The sequence goes on along the minus strand of NC_045785.1, from coordinate 122,719,620 downwards.
AGAGGAGCAAATATAGTATATTTTTAAGAAATTATAAATTATACACCATGGACTCTAGAATAGATGAAGGGAGTGAAGGCAGAGTAGAGATGGCAGAAAGAGAAAGTGAAGTATTATTCTATGGACTAGAAGGGCCAAAGAGTTTCAGAAAGTCACAGAAGGGAATTTTAAGAAAACAAACTGGAAGAGTAAGTGGTTTTATTGAGGAAGGGAAATACCTGAATTAATTATTTTGGAGTTTAGAAAGCTATAGGTAATTCACAGAGTGGCTATGGAAGTCAGTGAGCAAAATGAAATACAAAACATCATTGTACCTGAGAAGGTCAAGGAATAGAGAAACCTGGGTGTTATATAGATCATCCACTTAGCTACAGAAGTCATCCCAAATTTGGGATGCAAAGGAAAGGTATAATGCAGGTGCCAAAGTCTGCAGTGAATGAGTGAAGTGCCAAGATGCTAGAAGGTTAATAGACGATAGCATAGAATAGGAAGAGTGGGTGGTAGAGTTACATGGCATAAATGGCAGAAAGGATGGATTTTTAAAATG